>NC_081846.1:21262327-21562327 GCF_963259705.1 Myotis daubentonii
TCTCTAACACAGAGATAATTACAGGGTTCACAGTGAAGATTAAATAAGTTAAAACATGTAAAAGGCTTAAGACATATCTGGCACATAGTAAGTGCTCAATAAATGTTAGTTCTTATTAATATTGTGCTTACATTAAACATATGCCACCCACTTAGGGGTTAGACAAATGCTTAAAATAAATGCTTGAGTGCTTAAAATAAAAAAATCACCAAGCAGTCCACCAGTGTGTATCTGTTTAACAGCTCAGCCTTGTCTGTCCATTTATATGTACAGATAGAATTATACAGGTGATGGCTGATGTCTATGTCCCCTCACAATTTGGCTACATGCCCTTAGGAGAAAATTTAATGTCATGGTGTAATGCAAATTATAGAATTCTATTAATATCAGGTAATAAAGCTATTGAATGAACCTATTCACAAATATCCCCTGGGTAGGTCCTGTGCCCAGAACTATGCCAACCATGATAGGGCACAAAAGAACCAGAAAACACCATAAAGTCTTCTCAACATCAAAAACTATTTAAGGAGTAAAAGGCTTATCCTGAACTACTAAAAGATTAAGCTGTAATATGAATTTTGTAATTACAGATAGTTATATGATAAGGCAGCATTTCATAATGTGCTATTTGTGGGTTTACAACTTTTTGCAAAGGAGAATGAGATGTGAGAAACTGGAACAGGGACCCACGCATTGAGAGTGGTAGATGCGCACACACTTGCTCTGTCTTCCCACCGTCAGGTAAAATTTCATGGGCCCTATATCCCTACACATTCTTCTTTATTAAGAAATATTTGACCATGCCCTAGCCAGCTTGGCTCAGTGGATAGAGTGTCAGCCTGTGGACTGAAAGGTCCCGGGTTCGATTTCGGCCAAGGGCACATGCCTGGGTTGTGGGCTTGATCCCCAGTCAGGGGCGTGCAGGAGGCAGCTGATCAATGATTCTCTCTCATCATTGGTGTTTCTATCTCTCTCTCTCTCTCCCTTCCTCTCTGAAGTCTATAAAGAAATATATTTTTTTTAAAAAAAAAAAAAGAAGCCGAAACTGGTTTGGCTCAGTGGATAGAGCGTCGGCCTGCGGACTGAAGGGTCCCAGGTTCGATTCCGGTCAGGGGCATGTACCTGGGTTGCGGGCGTATCCCCAGTAGGAGATGTGCAGGAGGCGGCTGATCGATGTTTCTCTCTCATCAATGTTTCTAACTCTCTATCTCTCTCCCTTCCTCTCTGTAAAAAATCAATAAAATATATTTTAAAAAAAGAAAAGAAATATTTAACCAGAAATGTGTGTGTGTGTGTGTGTGTGTGTGTGTGTGTGTGTGTGTGTGTGTGTGGTGGGTTGGGCGTGGGGAGTGGGGGGATAAAACTCCTTCAATGGCAAAATGACATTATGCAGGGACGTTGACAGATTCTTATCCACTTCATATTTGCATGTGGCTCAAGGGAGTTTTCTGAGCAATTAGATACTGTCAGGACAGGATGAGGCTGGAGCTGCCCTGATTGGTCCCATACTTGCACCAACCCCAAACCCACCCTGAGAACATCCTGCAGACCAGCAATAAGCTAACTCATTCCTCTCCTTCATGGGCCCCCTGGCTACCACCAGAGCCAGCAGAAGAAGGTAAATGTCACCCATAATCTATGACAAACAGCATCATTTGGGAGGGGTGGTGAACTGCTTGCACATAGGTAGGTCTCTGTTTCCCCTAATTAAGGCTTTGTTCCTGGCCTTGTCCTCCAAGGGCAAACTAAAGGACACAGCACAGTCCTGGCTTGCAGCCTAGTGTGCCTGTCTGTCTAGAGGAAGGATCACATTTAGGCCTGAGCATGTTAGGGGTTTTTGCATTTGTGGGGGGGTTTTTAAGCCAATTTATTGATAAGTCAGTGACATAAGAAATTTAGGGAAGTTCAGAGAATAGCTTCCTCCCTGCCACTCCTCAGAGCACCCTCCACTCCTCTGTCAAACAATTTGTCCTCTTTGCCTAAACATTTCTGCTTTGGAAGGACAACCTGTCCGGTCTGATTGGTAGGCTGTGGTTTTCAGCCAGTGAGTGATGGCTGGACTTGCTTTCTCTGTGTGAATTTCTTATCTGAGTGACCTCATCTTCAAATGAATTAGATCACCAATTGCATTGATTTCTTTCTCTCTCTCTTTATTATTTTTTGTGTGTTGTACTGTCAACCTATTTTGAACTCAAGCACTGTGCTAGGTGCTGGGTGAGAAGTTAAAACGTGAGTCATATGTAGTTCTTGCCCTCATGTTGATAAGAATTTAGTATTTCTATGGGATTGATAGGAAGTAGAGGAAAGAATATCAATTATTCTAGCATGAGACAGGTGGATGATACAGAAGACATTTTGGAAAGTTGTAAAAAGGGAATGGCATGAGCAAAAGCACTGATACAGGAAAGGTCAATCTAGCAAAAGTGTATGGAGGTCATAGGTCATCCAAAAGCACTCTCTTGGGTGAAGCAGAGAATCACAGAGAACACCTGTCCCCCTCCTAGGATTCAGAACTTGCCCTCTCTTGCATACCGTGCTAAATTGGGGGCCCGCTTCACTTTAGTTTATCAAAACTCAAAATGTATACTAAAGCCTTTAAGAGTGGTCTTAGACACAGCTCTGGTGGTTTCTGAAAATCAGAGAATCATCACATGAGAGGAGAGATGCATATCCTATTTGCTCTGCCCACCAGCGCCTGGAAAGTAACATGCTGAAGTTACTGGGCAGATGTGTTTCACACAGGGCAGCTTGTATAATTTTTCCTGTCTTGCTAATGTTAAAAACTGGAGAACGATGACTAAAATTGTCAATCATTAGAATGGGCTCCTTTGAGAACCAAGAAGCACTGAATACTTTAAACATGAGCCAAATGATTGTTTGTTAAGAATTCTGTGAAAGGGACCCTGTGCTAAGTGGGAGAATAGCTCCACTCATATTTCTGAACTCAAGTCATGCTGTGGCCCAGAAAACTATTTCTATTCCATAGTACATAGCATAGGGGTGAAGAGGAGGACCGAGGCGGGAAAGGAAAGAGGTGAGCAAGCATTAAGGAATGGAGTGAGGAAGCAAGGAAGACTGAAAGACTGAGAAATTTCACTTGCAACATGGGGGCCAGTATTGGGGAAATATTGAACCTAGAATAACTCTAATATCTAGTATTATGGATATCTCAAGTGAGCTCTTCAGTTTTGTGACACAAGTATGAACCTTATCATCTTGGTCATGAATTTTATAAGAGACCAGTTTGAACTACCGACCTGCTTAGGCAGAGGGGGTTAAGGGTTAGTTTTAGGATGTGTATGTATCACTAGTCACCTCCAATTACTGATATGTAGGGACCTTCACTGGGGCCCTGGGTTGTGAAAACTGGCATCTTTGCTCAGCGCCCTGCATTATAGCAAAGAGCTGGAAACCATGTCATAAAAAATAAATAAATAAATAAAAGATCTAGGATTGTAGCTACTCACCACCAACTAGCTGTGTGACCTTTCCCTTTGTAATAAAAACCAAACCAGTCATATTAAAAACTACCAGCCCGTTGAATGAGATAATTTATGTGACAGGGCCTTGAAGTAAATAAAAATCACTATGTCCTAGTAAGGTATCATTATGCAAATCAAGGTTTAATGCAAGGTTCCTGATACCAGCGGTCTGGATGGGCTCCAGGGCCTCTGTCATCTTTAAACACTGCTCTCTTGCATGTGGATATGTTAGGGTATGTGTATGCTGAGAATAGATCTTTCAGACCCTCTAATACCTAGAAAACTACTGTGTGGTTAGTGGAAATTAGAAGTAGATGGAAGGGTAAAAATAAAAGATTTTGAATTTGCTTTATAGAATTTGGAGCTGTTCTAGGGATTTCATTGGAATGGGAGAAATGGCTAGGTTGTAAATTCTATGATAATTTCATGTGTTTTTCTAAAAGCTTGTCAGAGTTCATAGTACATCAAAGCTGTTTAGTATTTGAACTGTAGCTACATGGTATGCATCATGTGTATGGGCAGGGTTGTACTCTGATAACAATCCTGTCCCCAATCCCCCACCAAATATCAGTGGCCTAAAACAATAAATATTATTTCTCACTCATACTATACATTCTTATGGTTTGGCTGTGGTTCTGTGCCATATCCTCCTCCTGTAGGATTCAACCCTATGGAGCAGCCATCTTCTGGAGCATTGCTGCTCACCATGAAAGAGGAAAGAGCTCTTAAGGGTTTCATACCAGAAATTAAATGGTCTGGCATGGAAATGACACATCACACTCTCAACTCCTTGGCCAACACCAGTCATATGTTACCACCCCAATCAGAAGGTCACTGAGATGTGCAATCCTACCATTCACACAGAAGGCAGAGAGCCCAACATATCTGGTGAACTATACAAGTGATAATTACATCATTGTATTTGAGTAAAATGGAAACAGTCTACTTGAGTAAAGGCATGCCAATGCCCAGAAGACCATGTCTAAGTCTGCAATAACATTTCCCAGAGCCAGTCATCAACATTGTGGAAAAAACAGAGGCTGCAAGAGGACTTCTTAAGTATAGGGCCAATAGAAATGATGAACAA
The DNA here is from genome assembly GCF_963259705.1 of Myotis daubentonii. NCBI lineage: Eukaryota > Metazoa > Chordata > Mammalia > Chiroptera > Vespertilionidae > Myotis > Myotis daubentonii. The sequence goes on from NC_081846.1 coordinate 21,266,897, forward strand.
AATTCTCCCAAGCAAGACTGACCCTATGGACAAGTGAAGATGGTGGGTGATTTTAAACTGCTCCTGAATAGTTCCACCTGTCTCAATGGCAAAGGGTAGAAAACTAACAAGAATGCTAGGTGTTTTATAAATTTTCTAGAGTCCAACAAGTGGTTGATAAGTGCATGTTATCTGTGGATAAAGATTTAATAATGCCCATTTCACAGGGTGTTTGCTACCTACAGCTGATGTGGGACCTACTGCTGCTGACCAAGCCCTCTGACTAGTTCTAAGAGTTTCCAGGGTGCCTTTCACAAGGATACAATCTGTGGGTTACCTGAGACTTCATTACTGTTCCAGGAGGTACAGCAGTGCTGCTTCTGATGTGCTAGCACCACTTTTCCTCCCGTCACTGCAGTTCCATCACTGCTGCTGTCTACCTGCACAAGTTGTCTGTCTGTCCTGCTGCTCCATGGAGCATGAAATGTCACCCAAGGAGCTCTACCTCTGTTGGAGCTCTTCCTGGGTGCTGCTGCTCCTTGGCATCAGCATCCCTCTCTACCATCCCTCTCCACTGGAACCCTCCAGGTGCCAAAAATTACTGAGAAATTTGATGAGGTAATTTAACCCCTTATTCTTTGTATGGGGGTCCTCTATCAGTGACAATTGTGTGACAAATATTTTTTAAATATATTTTATTGATTTTTTACAGAGAGGAAGGGAGAGGGATAGAGAGTTAGAAACATCGATGAGAGAGAAACATCGATCAGCTGCCTCCTGCACACTCCCCACTGGGTATGTGCCCACAACCAAGGTACATGCCCTTGACGGGAATCAAACCTGGGACCCTTGAGTCCGCAGGCCGACGCTCTATCCGCTGAGCCAAGCCAGTTAGGGCTGTGTGACAAATATTATAGTATTTAGTTAAAATTCTGTGTTAGTACTTAGTAACAGAATTCTTTGGGTCAACAACCCAGGCATGGATGACTAAGGGCTGCACCAGATATGAGTTGAATAGGAATCACTAAGATGCTCAGAATCACTCCTTACTCCCCATCTGTTACATTTTGTTGTGGATTACTTTAATGTATATGATGTATTTAATGTGCTTAGACCACTGGTGGTTGTATAGTAGTCCTTACATAAGTATTTTCTTGTCATTGTTGTTGCTGTTATAGTGTCTCTGTCTGTCCATCCTTGAGAAGGAAGTCTCTCAAATGCTCCTGAGCCACTGAAAACCAGCAACTGGAGGGCTCTTCTAAAAGATTGTCAGACAACCCCAAACATGTCTGAATGACTCCTAAAACTCATATAATCCTAACAATTCTGCCAATCTAAAACTATTATTCTCACATTTAGCAAGGAAACTAAATCTCAGAGAAATTAAGTAACTTCCTCTAAGTCACAGAATAAGAAGTAACAGAGCCAGGTTTCAAATTCAGGTCTGCCAGGTTTTGAACCCATTAATACCATGAGTAGACCGGAGGAGTAGAGCCGTGATTCTCAGTCAAGGGTGATTTTGCTCCCCAGGGGACATTTGGCAATCTCTGGAGATATTTTCAATTGTCACAACTTGGTGGGTGGGGCAGAGGGAAGGGTTCTACTGGCATCCGGTGGGTAGAGGCCAAGAATGCTACTGGCATTCTACAATAAACAAGATGGTCTTCTATACCAAAAATGTATCTGGTCCAAAATGTCAATAGTGCTGAGGTTAAGAAACCATGGATTAGAGGAGGATAAATTATATCAGACTGTTGGGGAAGGATAAGCAAGGGGTGTCAGAAAGAACATACTGAAAAAAGCATTTGTGATTAGGGGATGCAGAGTATAGTAGAGAAAACAGCCTAAACAAAGGAGGGGAGGACTATAGCAAGTATTTTCAGAAAAGCAAAAGCCCAGGGAAAAAGTGGCAAGAGAAACAGGGAAGGTAAGTTGGGGCTCAATTTTGAGGCCTGGAATGCTAAGAATTTAAGTGCAAAGAGCCTGGGATGAAACAAAACACTAAATTATCTCAGAGTATTTTTCTTGAGATTGACAACCCAGCTTACCAGGGGTCATGTGTTCTTACATAAATGAATTCGTTTTTTTATTCAAGCATTCTGAATCAATGTAGTCTATCTATTATCTTAGCCTACCTTAGTCCTACTCCATGACTTAAAGAAGGGCCTGAAGTCACCTGATAATGGTCATTGGCAAGTTAGTAACTGGGCTGGAACCAGAATCTAATTTCAGAATTAGATACAGTCCTTGTCTCCAATAAACTGACTGCCTAATTTTATGTATATAGTACAGTCCCTGGAATTCCAAAAATACACCCATTCTTTCTCCCTTTAATTATTTTATTGTTTTTATATTTGTAATAAGAAGGTTCTTGATGAATTTTCTTAATTACTTTCCCCATTCCTTTCTATCTGAAGCACCCAAAATATGCAAAGCCAAATATTCTTGCACAATCCAAATACCTTTTTTTTTTCACTTAAAAAAAAAAAAAAGAATGTTGTTGAGAAATAAGTGGAAGGGCCATGGTTTGCCCTCTAGAGTCACCTTCTGAGGATCATGATTTGGTCGGACAGGTATTTCCCATTTCTAGCCTTGCATGTGGGCTCAATAATTGAAATATGGCTAAAAAGGCAAGTAACATAATCTTAAAAAGAATCTCAGGGCTGAATCCAGTTGAAGCAGTGTGTGTACAGAGCCAAACTTCTTTGACCCACAGAACATTTCACAACTTGAGAGCTAGTGTTTTGGAATTTTTGTATTTTTCTTCCCAAGTGGGCAAAGAAATCACATTCCCAAGACCATGCCACTGCAACATAAAGGTTATTTATTTCCAAACAAAAGAATTAGGAAATGTGAACTTTAAGGCATTAAGACTAACATTAAATCATCTTCTGGAGACAGATGGTGGTCAGTATTTTCAATGAAGAAGCTGTATATGTGAAAACTTAATACATCTGGGATGAGTCATCAGGGTGAGTTAATTTGGTAAAAGCTTTCGCATTTCCTGACTAGTTTGTTTTCTTTTTGTTCTTTATATCCTGACATCCGTGACCCTAACAATTTTCCATTTAACACAAAGGAAATACTTTGATTTTTCCTTTATTTGTAGTCTCACCTAGGGTCATTCTAGGGTATTGTCCCCACGCTTAGTTTAAAAAGACGATACAAATTAGCCATGAAGACTTTAATATGAAAGTATAATTTAATTTGAAGGTGTTAGATAATCTTGATAGCATAATATATCAACTAAATAGCATATATATATATATATATATATATATATATATATATATATATTATTCCTTCCTCCTTCCCTTCCTCCCTTTACCCTTTTTCTATCATTATTTCTCCCTCTTTTCTTCTTTCCTTGGCTTACTTTCTTTCTTTTTTTTTTTTTAATTAAATCTTTATTGTTCAGATTAGTACATTTGTTCCTTTTTTTTCCCCCCCATAACTCCCCTCCTCCCAGTTCCCGCCCCACCCTCCGCCCTCACTCCCCACCCACTGTCCTCATCCATAGGTGCACGATTTTTGTCCAGTCTCTTCCCACATCTCCCACACCCCATTCCCCCCCAAGAATAGTCAGTCCATTCCCTTTCTATGTCCCTGATTCTATTATAATCAACAGTTCATTCTGTTCATCAGATTATTTATTCACTTGATTCTTAGATTCACTTGTTGATAGATGCATATTTGTTGTTCATAATTTGTATCTTTACCTTTTTCTTCCTCTTCCTCTTCTTAAAGGATACCTTTCAGCATTTCATATAATCCTGGTTTGGTGGTGATGAACTCCTTTAGCTTTTCCTTATCTGTGAAGCTCTTTATCTGACCTTCAATTCTGAATGATAGTTTTGCTGGATAAAGTAATCTTGGTTGTAGGTTCTTGGTATTCATCACTTTGAATATTTCTTGCCACTCCCTTCTGGCCTGCAAAGTTTCTGTTGAGAAATCAGCTGACAGTCGTATGGGTATTCCCTTGTAGGTAACTGAGTTTCTTTCTCTTGCTGCTTTTAAGATTCTCTCTTTATCTTTTGCTCTTGGCATTTTAATTATGATGTGTCTTGGTGTGGTCCTCTTTGGATTCCTTTTGTTTGGGGTTCTCCGAGCTTCTTGGACCTGTAAGTCCATTTCTTTCACCAGGTGGGGGAAGTTTTCTGTCATTATTTCTTCAAATAGGTTTTCAATATCTTGCTCTCTCTCATCTTCTGGCACCCCTATAATTCTGATGTTGGTATGCTTGAAGCTGTCCCAGAGGCTCCTTACACTATCCTCGCATTTTTGGATTCTTTTTTCATTTTGCTTTTCCGGTTGGATGTTTTTTGCTTCCTCGCATTTCAAATCATTGACTTGATTCTTGCACTCCTCTGGTCTGCTGTCGGGCGTCTGTATAATATTCGTTATTTCAGTCCATGTGTGCTTAATTTCTAGTTGGTTCCCCAATATAAGATCGAGGGTCTTATTAGTTTTCGTGTAGATCTCATTAAGTTTATCGGCAGCTTCTAAACAGTTCTTGAGAGACCTTAAAAGTGTGGTTCTGAACTCTATTTCTTCCATTGACAATTTTGTCCTGTTTCTTTGTCTCCGCATTTTGTTATGCTTCCTTGGTGCACCCCCTAGTGGTCTTTGTTCGCAGTCTTATAGATAAATCTTGATTGTTGTAGCTAATTCCAGGGAGGGTTTGACCTCCAGGCCAAGTGGCTATGAGAGTCAGCTGTGTCAGCAGTGAAAGAACTTCTGTCCTCTAGGGAGGTGCTAATCTAGCCTTTGCCTGAGGCTATCTGGCAAATGCCTCTGTGCAGGGCTTGGGCGGGGCGGGTTGAACAGGATCAACAGAGTGTGCTGGAGAGAGCAGTTATGGCGGCTCTCAGTCCTGTCCCCAGGGGCTCTGCCTCTCTGAGTCCCAGCACCCGCTGCAAAGCTCCGAGAGAAAGCTGCCCTCGCTCTGACTGAAGCCAGACAGTCCCGCTTCTCCCGTTTGAGTCTGGGTCCCTAAAGACTCGCCTGTATCTGGAGCTCAGAGTCTGCGACTCCCTCCCGATTGAAAACGCCAACCGCGCCCTCGGCCGCCAGCCCGCTCACTCCGCACCTCAGAATTTGACTTCAGCACTGCGCCTCCTCTGAGTGTCCGTGTGCGTTTCTCTTTCCTCCTAGTTGTAGGACTTCCACTCAGCCAGCATTCCTGTGGTTCTGGGTGATGTCCCTTCCGTTTTTTGGTTTCACTTTTGAAGTAGTTGTTCAAAGCAGCAAACTCCGGCGCTAACCTATGCCGCCATCTTGGTTCTCCCGAGGAACTGTCTCCTTGGCTTACTTTCTAATCATCTCCTATTAATACTACCTCTCATTCCTGCTTATTCCTAAATATTTATGTGAATTCCACCTAAAGTCTTTACATTGGAGAGAGAATTTTGTTTGACCTCCTTCTTTTTTCCCCCTTAATGTGTCTTCTTATTATATTAAGATCCAATATATTACCAGAAAGAAAATGTTATTATGAGAAATCCACAAATAACACCTTCAGACTGTGGTACAAAACATTCTGCTTTTCTCATTTACTTAACAGTCCATACAGAGCCCTCCCCCAGAGGCCATCCTGAAATTGCCTCTCTCTTGGGTCACCCTCCTTCTTCCTTCCCCTAAAGATTTTCTCAGTCTTTTCTGCAAATTAATCCATCCCCTACAGATCTGCCTCACCCTGGAAGTGTGGCTGGTCAGATCCTGAGGGGGAATCGTTTCTGAACCAATAAACATTTCTTTTTATAATATTTGTTATGTATTCAAAGGTAATCATTAATCTCATCTCCCACATCACTGTGGGACTGAAATTTAGACACAGGAATCAGATGGTGGGGGAGAAAAATGTTAGCTTAATGGCTAATAAAACTACTTTGAAAGCTATGGCCTGGACCCATGGCCACAATTGAGCTTCTCTGTACTTCTCAGTTCTCAGATCTAGACTTAGGACATATTCTCAGTGGAGTATGGGGGTTTGCAGAAAAGACTCCCTTACCCAGATTCACTCTCTCTTAGCCACTGGAACCCAATAGCCAGGAAAGAGAAAGTCTGTCCTCCGGATAGCTCTTACTGATTTGTCACACCTGGCCTCTGACCCTCATAAGCTCAGTGGGGAAGAAAGAGCAAAGGCAGATAGACCCATGAAAAGAAAACTGAAAAGGGACTGAGCCACCTTTCTAAGTCCTATCCAATCACACAATCACTTAAGACAAGGGTGGAGAAGGGGAGGAAAGATCTTTCTTACTTTCTCTTCTGAGTATTACCTAGTGGAAATGTTTTCCCCTTTTTGAACACCTGGGAAGTGGAAAATGTCTCCTCTAATACTCTCAAGATTTTGTTCTCTTAAACAGTTAGGTTGCAATAAAACTAGTAGCCTACCAGAGTCAGACTGTTCCCTCCTGTTCTGTTAGGACAGTCCTACTCACACCTTTGTGAGGTCTCTCTGTCCTTGTCAACCTCCCCTTCATTGTATAGACTACCTGGATCATGGCGGGCAGTTTAACCTTTGCTCTAGAGGACTCTAAAATGGGTAAAAATGGGACATTAATTAAATACCCTAAGCTTGAACCCATTGCCTGGTTAATATTATTGTCACTGGTCAATATGCCCAATATTACTCATCAGAAGTTAATAGCAATACAATCCAAAATACAATGTTAGCAGAATAAGAATGACTCAAACTTGAATTTGAACTGCCTCCCAATATTAAACTCTGAGGGAGCAATCCAAGTCCAAAATTCAAATCGCCCTTTATATTATAATTCAAAGAAATTAAAGGCCAACATTCCTAAATTAAAGTCTATAGAAATTAAAGTATAAATAAATTCTTTAACAGAACGTTCCTATAGTACCCATAGCATCTCACTGGAATGGGGGTAGTTCCTGTAGGGTTTCTGAAGTTAGGTTAATTAAAGCCAAGTTCTTAAGTACCCCTATTTCTAATGTGTAAGAAGAGTAAATAGAAATGGAATTACCAGAGCATATACCAATAGACTCACAAGCAAAACCCTAGCCCTAGAGCAGGTATGCAAATATATACATTTATACATGCACACATGTACATACATTCAAAATTACATACAGTTAAACACATAAATACATACATGCATGCTCACACACACATGTATTCATACACACATATATTCATACAATTCCATGAACTCAGTTTTTACTACAATGTTCATGCATGTTACTATTTCCAAAAACCATGATAGTGATAGAGAGTCAGAGAACATAGTAAGCAGAACAATTTTTTCACTTAAAATCATTTCTAACTCACTTCTCACTAGCCTTCCTCTATAAAAGAGGCTAAAGAGCTAACTTGATTTTTTTATCATCCTCCAGCATGGATTATCTATGTGACATAAATCTTGCCAACATAGTATAAAGGAAAGCCTGAGTAAATAAAGCCTATGTAAAACCTTTTTTGCCCTCAGCCTTCTTCAAACCTGAAACACAGGTGTGGAGGTGGGAGATGCAATAGCCACCCTGTAGCTAGGAAGGCTAAAAATGGAGGAGCTGAAGCAGAGAAAGAGCCTGGGTTCCTGATTGATCTCAGATCCATGGTTTGCCTGTTCTGGACTTTTTACTATGTGGGGGGAAAAAATCTTTTTATCTTTAAACTATATAGGACTTCTGTGAGTTTGTATGTAAACACACATCTATATGATTCAAAGAAAAAAGAAAATTGTTCAGATTTACCAGCATGCAAGTCAGTCTGTGATAGTTGCCCAAAGTTTACAATTCATAAGAATCAGGAGGGCAGTGCTCTCAGTGGTCCCGGATCTGTCTCTCGCTTCAACGGTGTTTGGATGGAACAGACCCAGGGACCTCCCTTCTTCCAACCTCCGGCCACTCTCCTGTGTCTTATCCAGTCACCACCTTCAAAGCCACCTCTGGAATCAGCCAACGCATTGGTTTTTATGTTTGTTTGTTTGTTTTTTCTACCTGAACTCCTTATTGCTGAACAACCATGAGCTCTCAAATTTGTCAGAATTATTCCACGGAGGTGGAGGCTGCGGTCAACCGCCTGGCCAACCTGCATCTGCGGGCCTCGCACACCTACCTCTCTCTGGGCTTCTATTAGACCATGATGATGTGGCTCTCGAGGGTGTGGGCCACTTCGTCTGTGAACTGGCGGAGAAGCACGAGGGCGCTGAGCATGTCTTAAAGTTGCAAAACAAGCGCAACGGCCGCATTCTCTTCCAGGAGGCTTCAGCCTCCCCAAGATGAGTGGGGCAAATCTCAGGATGCCATGGAAGTGACCATGGCCTTAGAGAGGAACCTGAACCAGGCCCTTTTAGAGCTGCATGCCCTGGGTTCTACCCGCTCAGACCCTCAGCTCTGTGACTTCATGGAGAACCACTTCCGGGGTGAGGAGGTGAAACTCATCAAGAAGATGGGTGACACCTGACTAACATCCACAGGCTGGCCGGCCCCCAGGCTGGGTTGGGCAAGTATCTTCGAAAGACTCACCGCTCAGCCCAGAGACTGCAGGAGGAAGAAAAGTATACAGGGAACATTCTGGCAAAAGGAACAACATGAGCAAATCACAGAAGCAGAGAAAAGTTAGGCCTGTCCTGAAAACTTGGATGTGTTCAGAAATGCTGGTACCATAGTATGAATCCAAATTGGAAGAAATTAGTAAAAAGTAAGTTCGGGTTAGATAATGAGAGTTTTGAATGCTTAGCTAAGGTTTTCTGATTATTGTTCAGATGATGTGAAGCCATGGACAGTGGAGAGAAGTGGATTGAGCTGAGCTTCAAGATGGTTGATCTAATAACAATGTATAAATTAGAGATGATTGCACTAGTCTAAGAAAGGGACAGAGAGGGACTGAAATGAAGAGGTATAATTCCCAGGATTTGGTGGCTAATGGGATGTGCTGAGCCAAAAAGAGAGAAAGTCACTAATGATAGGTTTCTGGATGGGGTGCCTGGGAAGATGGTGAAATCTTTAATTGAAATAAGCATGCTGGAGAGGATAAGATAATTTTTTCCAATTTTCATCATCAAGAGAGACATCAAGGCTGAAATGTTAAGCACAAAAATGATGAGTCAGTGCTTAGGAGAAAGGGTGGGGCCAAAAATTGGAGACTTAAGGGTCATCCCCATGTAGGAAAGTGGGAACCATGACAGTGAATGAATCAAGAGAAAGAATTCCCAGAGAAATGATGGACATCAGAAATTGCGGATATTTTTATTTCAGAATTATGTGAGTGCTGATATCACAGAAATTTAGGGGAGGAGAGATTTTCTAAGTTGAAAAGATAAATATGTTATCTCTAAAGTATGATGTGAGTATAATTTTTCTTTAATGTTTGGTTTTTACTAAAAATATTTACTTCTATAAATATTAAAAGCAATAAATGATACTTTTAAAGAGAAGAAGGTGACTAGTACAACATGCTAATGGAGGCAAACTGGTCATGTAAGTGCCTTTATGAGTTTTAAAACTTAAAAAGAACATTTCAGTTGGCTTGTTACTATGTTTAATATTCACTTGTTTCTTCAATAAGTATTTATGGACCCCCTATACATTCTGAATATATCAGTGGACAGATCATCAAAGATCCCCCCCTTCTTGTTGATTTCATTCTTCTCTTGCTTGAATGGACTTAGCAAGACTTACTTAGACTTTCTTAGGCATCTTATACATTCAACCTCTTCAGCTGATGAAAGACTCCAATCACTCTGACCTTTAATTCAATTCAGTTTACTTACCCAAGCGTTCAGTTCCTCAGTACAAAATGGAAATTATCACACCCACTTTTCAGGGTAAGAAGGGCAAATGTCCTCCAAAAATTCTCCTCATGTGCTCAAATGTTTGCTGTGAACTGTGTCAGTATAAGCAACAATGAATAAAAAAACAGAAATTCTGGGCTCTATGTTTTGACTCTGGTTTCACAATTCACAGTGCTCTCTTAGACTTCAGTTTTATTATCTAAATAAATACAAAGATAATATATAGATGAGATTAGATAGATAAGTGACAGATGATAGATAGATAGATAGATAGATAGATAGATAGATAGATAAATAGATAGAGATGGGAATTTGACTCAAGGCTTCAAAAAACTTTCCAACTAAGCCCCTTAATAGCATAGAGCAGACAAATGGATTGTATATCCTGAGTATAATCTCAGTTATCCTGCTACAATCAGGAAATTTCCCTAATGTCATATTTTCTTTTAATGTTTCTCAAAATGTTTTCATGTTGATTTCATTTAACCATGCTACTTTAAATGATTTACCAAGAATAAATATTAATATCTATTTTTGGTGAATTCTGTTTAAGTGCTATTCCTTGTGCTAAGTCCTTTTCTTGCAATAGCTTATTCAATATTCCCAATTATCCTTGGATTAGGTATAATTATTATCCCCAGTTTAAAGGAAAAACTGATGTTTATAGGGGTTGAGAAACTTGCCCAGGATCATATACCAAGGCTGTGGGATTCAAACTTTGGCAGTCTGGATCCAGATCTACATATAGGATCTTAAGGTGTGCTTAGTTCACTATGGCTCTTTTCCTGCCCTAAAAACCGAAATACCATGGTCCATTTGGGGAGTATTCTTCAGAGGTGCCCTGTTAGAACACCAATATGTTTCCCAACCCTATACCCTGCCCATTCACAGTGTGCTCATCCAATTAGCCCAAGATTGAATAATGAAGAAACATAGTCTTTCCTAGCACATGTGTCCCATATGCTGAATTTTTCCAAGCAACACTAGAGTCTTCATTTTCATTCTGCTTTTGGCAAAGAGAGTGGTGAGGTAGTTATGGATGAAGTGTTTCTCTTGCAGTCTACAACTGCTGGGATGACTTACTTAATATCTTCCTAATAGATTGTGGAGCAAAAGGAAATGGAAGGGCCCTAGCCAATTTGGTTCAGTGGGTAGAACATTGGCCTGCAGACTGAAGGGTCCCAGGTTCAATTCCAGTCAAGACCACATGCTTGGGTTTCAGGCTTGATCCCCAGTGGGGGTTGTCAGGAGGTAGTGAATCAATGATTATCTCTCATCATTGATGTTTCTATCTCCCTCTCCCTTACTCTCTGAAATCAATCTATATATATAAAAGGCTAAGCAACCATCTGACCATCTGACCAACTGGTAGGTATGATGCGCACTGAACACCAGGGGGCAGACACTCAATGCAGGAGCTGACAAGCTGCCGTGACTTGGCAGCAGCTGTTCTCGGGTGACGCATCCCAGAACCAGAAAGGAGGGAGCCCAATTCTTCATGGGGCCACGCGATTATACCTTCAGCCATGGGTTATGTTGTTGTTGAGGCACTGTTGGCCCTGAATTTGGTTTACTGCACACTTGCGTTTGTGTTCCATACCCTGCATGACAGCAGCTTTGCAGAGTGCCCTCTCGCACTCCAGGACCTCTCAAGGATGTCAGAGAGCTGGTTTCCACCCAACCCCCACAAGCCAGGCAGAGGGACCCCACCTGCCAAAGGGACCCCGCTCACTCTGCAAAAGCCCTTCGAGTCGTGGTGCCGCCCGAGGTGCAGCCAGCCAGGGGAGGGACCGTGGGAGGTTGGCTCCAGGGCGTGTCCAGCCTGTCTCCCCCAGTCCTGCCCTGCAGGCCACCTTCTAATTAATTTCCTCTCAATGTGCATAAATCTGTGCACCGGGCCACTAGTAAAAAAAATATTTTTTAAAAAAGGAAGTGGAAGGATTGGGATTGGGGTGTAATGGCTTGAATGGATGAGGGGAGAGAAAGCGTGATTTACATTCAGACATAACAGAGCCCTTCGGCATGCCTCACAATGGAGGTTATTCATTAAGACCACCAGGTCCTTAGGGACATGACATGTTTGGATTTGGAACATATTCCATCAGTCTAATTGCTGGCGAAATTTGAGATGACACAGGAGAAACTTATCATATACCTGCTGCACTGCTTCCAGCACCTCAGACCCTGCACAGGAAGTTCTCCTTACTTTGATGGGCTTCTAATCTCACCTCTTTCTATTTTCCTTTCACCTCTTTTTATGGTTGGTAAAATGACAAGTTTCTTTCTTTCTTGCTCTTAACCCAAGGAGATGGTAGCGTTCCTGAAAGAATATTCTGTCATAAAGTAAAGGTGACAGATAAATCTGATTCAGAAGGAAGCCAGCATATTTACCAGTCCTTATTCCTTAACCTCCCAGCCTCTTGCCCCCAGTGCCATGAGCAGCAGCAAATGAGAATGTATTTCTTCAATCAGCATTTACTGAGAAGGTATTTATTTTATCTCAATAACTAGAGACATAGCATTTAAAAAGTGACTTGGGTTCCTACCCACACAGAATTTTGGGTTTGGTGGAAGCAAGAGGTATTAAATAAGCCACCTTGACAGAGTTAAAAGATATGATGGGAAAAGTATGGAGCTATAAGGGACCCCAGGAAGGTGACTTCATAGGCATCCCTAGGAAATTTCTCCTCTTTAGAAACTTTGTCCCAGGAAAATGCCACCTTATAATGTTAGTCCTACTTTTTCTGGTCACCAGAACTTTTTCTAAATCAATTGAAACTCCAGCATCCACTTATAAACCAGATGATGTATTTTTCTTAGAGTGCAGTGGCAAAAATATTAACTTTGAATTTGTTATAGTGTGATTGTATTTAGTAATACAATGTTTGAGAATGTTTGTGATTGTTTGCTAATGGTGACTTTGTTCATGAATCTTAGCTGCTCTGGAAGAGTTTATTATCTGAGTGGGGCTGCTGCTCCTATCCAGGGAGGACATATACTCATTGTTGATGTCATTGGTATTACAGTTAGTAGAATCTCATGGTAAACCTGGCAAGGTGAACCCAAGACCCTGTGGGGACCTACAGGTTCTGGGCTGTCATATGCCCTTTCCTCTGAGTGGGTGCATTCTCCCATGGGTTAGGGCCCTCCCACTTCCTCTTCACTGGGACCGCCAGAAGTGAGAGATGACAATAAAGCTTGCTTTTCTTTTCTTTAGAACTGATGATGCTGTTCCTTCTATTGAAAAGACACTGAGTAGTTTGTGTGTGGGGGGGGGGGTGGAGGGTGGCACTGTTAAATCTACTTCTGGAACGATAAAATAACTCTTCCCCTGCAGTTAAAGAGTAAGAATCCAGGCAGACTTCCTATGAGAAGGGGTCAACTGAAGGATGAGCAAGTGAATGGGAAGGCACAGAAGGGATTTTTCTGTGAAGGAACAAGTTATATGAAGACCCAACTCTGAAATACAGAGACCACAGGGCATGTTAGGTATTAAACAAGGGTGAGGGCAAAGGTGGGCCAGGCTGTGAAGGTGAGGCTTGTAAATAATGTTGAAGAATTTAGACTTTACCCTGAGGTCAAGGGGAAGCCAACGAAGAGTGTGAATCAGAAAAAAGACATGTTTGTATTTTCTTTTGAGACATATTCTGACTACAGCATGGAGAAGTAATAAGAGGGGGACAGAATTGGAGGTAGGGAGAGAAATATGATCTCTGTGACTCTACCCCAAGAAAAAGAGAACAAAAACCTGAACTAGGGTGGTGTTGGTGAGGCTATAGACAAGTAGACACATTTAAATGTTAGAAGCCAGAATGATCATAATAGATTTAAAGTAGATGGTAAAGTCAAGAATGAGAGAGAAGTCAAGGATGCCTACTGGATGCCAACTGACTTGAATACCTACGGTGATAATGGAATCATTCACTATGTGCTATGCACTGAATACTTATGTTCCCCTAAATCCACGTGCTGAATTCCCTCCAGTGTGATCATAGAAGGAAGTGAGAACTTTGGATATAATTAGGTTGAGATGAGGTAAAGATGTTGGAACCCCTGTGATGGGATTAGTGCTCTTATGAGAAGAGGGAGAGACACTAGAGCTTCCTTTCACCACCATTTGAGGACACAACAAGGTAGCATCTGCATGCCAGGAGGCAGACTCTCAGATACCAAATCTACTGGCATTTTGATCACAGACTTCCAGCCTTCAGAGCTGTGAGAAATAAATGCCTGTTTTTTAAGCCTCCCAGTCTATGGTATTCATTTATAGCAGTCTGAAATTGACTAAGACACTGTGACAGGGAAGAGAAGACAGAACAACTCCCATTTCAGATAGGAGCAGGTGTGGATGAGGTAGGACAGATGTCCAAATGGACAGCGGAGGTCTAGGCTACAGATATGGATTGCAGGCAACACAGAAGGAATGTATAATTATAGCATGTATGATGTGACCAGAAAGACTAGGAAGACTGAGAAGAAAAGAGACTTAGGGACACCAACTTTTGTTGTTGTTATTGTTGTTAATCCTCACCGAGAATATTTTTCCATTGGTTTTTAGAGAGAGTGGAAGGGAGAGGGAGAGACACAGAGAAAGAAACATCAATGTAAGAGAGACACATCATTGGTTGCCTCCCACACATGCCCCGACCAGGGCCAGGGATGGAGCCTGCAACTGAAGAAAGTGCCTTTGACTAGAATCAAACTTGGGACCTTTCAGTCCTTAGACCAATGCTCTACCCACTGAGCCAAACCAGTTAGGGCAGGACACCAACTTTTAAGGGAGCAGAGACTTATCTTTGTCCACTATGTATAGTCACTAAGGAAGAGTCAACAGGTCACATACTGAGCCACAGTCACGTGACCTAAGTGCATAATTCTGCCCACAAGGACTTTCGCTCCTAGCCTAACAATGGTCTCTCAGGAACGGATGTCTGTGAAAGGGCCTGAGTCATGCCTGAGGACTCCTGTATGTGTCATGTGGAATTTTAAATTTCCTGAAGTTCTGAAGTACCACACTAATAATTTTCACTGCGATTGGAGCTTTTCAAAGAGGAGAAGTTCCACTCAGAGAAGTTACTTGGTTTGTCCCCGTGAGAGTGGCAGAGCCCCACATCATTCTCCTTCCTCTGATTTAGCTTTACGGCTCTGTACTTGTCCTTATAAGTTACTATTTACTGCCCCTATGTGATTATGTTAGTTTATTACTTTCTGAACCTGTGGATTCTCTCCATTAGAACCCATTAGAAAAAAAAAATCCTCTAGTGGAAGACATGGAAAAATACAGCCGGAGAGAATTTTTCCGAACCACTTCTGAGACCTAGGATGCCCTTCCCTTGCCACCTTGGCCCATTGGCTGTCATTGAGTCCTGCAGAGGATGGGGAGTCTGACATGCAGGCGGTGTCTGTCCCTGCTCCTGCCTTGGTTTTTCTATTTCTGCTTCACACCATCACAGATAATGAAAGTCGACCGGCAGCTTAGGTTTCCTTTTTCTCTGCCACTGTCATTTCCATTTTCTGGGTCTCATGACTTTCTAGCATAAGTTGTTATGTTTGGGCTCCAGTTTGCCAGGCAGTGATAAATTCCAAGAAAAACCTATTCTTACTGAATTATTTTTGGAATGTTAAGCAAACATGTCTAAATTATGTGGCAGCCAATTCCACTCTAAGATCTGGTTTGGACTTCATGTTAATTCAAGTAGAGGAGAGAAATTAAGAAATAAAAATTGAAAATGCTGAGACTCCATCTTCCATTCCCTGGGAGAATTTTTTTAATTACTCCTTCATACAAGGATAGGGAAGACCACACTCTGGTACCCATTGTGGAACACACAGTGGGAAGTTCTCACTTCAGTTCTCTAGAAAAATAGGCTGAGACAGGGTGAAAGCCCAATGTAGCCTATAGGGTAAGCTATGATCCTTTTTTTCCCCCCTTTTCTTTTTAAGGATCAAATAGGACTTCTTTCAATGAGGCTCGGCCTTAATCTGACTTGTCTTGTCCCAGGGAGCTTTAAAATAAGCAGCAATTGCGAGTTTCCACACCTATGCTCTCCATCCCCAACTCCAGGGGTAGCTGATTTTAGAAGCATGTTCTCATTCCAGCAGAGCCAATACATTTCTGACGTTGGGCTGGACAACTGTCCTTTTTCCACTGCCATTTCTTCTAGCCAGAATTTCTCTTTCTCTCTCTTTTTTGAATATAACATTTTATTTCCCTACTTGCTGTCGATTTTGGAACTTGCTAAGATGGTAGGGGGAGAGCCTGGAGCCACTGATGACCCTTGTCACCACCAAAGGGGCATTTATCTGAGGCTGAAGCCAAGGACAGGAGGTAGAGTCTGGGTCAACTGCATATGAGCAAAACTTGACAGTAACTTCTTTGTGTCCGTGCTCTGAACCCCTTGCCTTCCATTTTGATATATACCTGTGGCTGGTGAGGCTTTAAACCCAGTGGGATATACATGGAGCTTTGACCAATGGAAGACAGGAGCCAGGGGTTAACTCCCCATCCATCATTCCTTTTCCTGAGACCCAGTAGTTCACAGACCTCTAGGAAGACAGTCCTGTGAGACTGATCAATTAATTACACTTATTACCGAGTAGTGTCAGATTCAGGAAGTGCCTCCTCATAATTCTTCTTCTCTGTTCCTTTCTCACACCTCTTTCTCTGCATTTCTTTTTTCCTGGGTTTGTACCACCCATGTGTGGCCTTGAAACCACTGTGGCCTGTGCTCATATTTGGTCCCACTAGGGCATGGCCACAATGCAAAGGACCCCTCAGTGTGTATCAGGGCAACTTTTAACAAAGGCACCTGTGAAAGGAGCTAAAACAATACCCATCCATAATTGGGCAGGCCGTACACTCTAGCTCTCTCTCAGCTATCTAGAAACAGGGCTGTACACTTTGGATTATGCCCCTGGAGTTCTTGGTCTTCAAGAGAGTACCAGTAGTGTTCCTGCTAGCAAGAACTCAACCAGATACTTAGTTGTAAACTAAAAGATGTGACCACATTTTCTTTAGATTTTTTCCCCCCAATTACATTTTCTTTTTTAAATAAAATTTATTGGGGTGATATTGGTTAATAAAATTATAAAAGTTTCAAGTGTACGGTCCTATGATACTACATTTTTAAGGTAATGCAGGGGTTTCTCCTGGTCATTCTAGGACTTGCAAAGCCATCTTGGAGAACTGCATTCTGCTGACCACAGCCTTTCTAGGGCACCAGGTGTATTCATGGCTGGTTGGAAAGTATGACACATGCAGAGAAAAACAAAACAGGAGATGGGCAGAGGAGAGGAGATGAATAATTGCACCTGTCAGAAAATGAAGAGAACAAGTAAGAATCCATGCATGGAAGTTCTGAGTTCTGTGGAGAAAAACATGAGGGCAAACATGAGGAATTATTTGTCCTCGGTCTCCCCCAGAGGAGGTGGAGTTGATCATTTGAGTCTGGTGGCCTGTATTGCCTTCCAGCCAACATTATTAAAAGCACCTGCTCACACTTGGTGGTTAGCAAAGACATTTCACAATCCCTGATCTGCTGCCCATTCTGTAGATACAGGCAGCTCTAATTTTGCAAAATGCTATTTTTAAAACAAATAAATAATTCCACATTGCCCCCACTGCAGCCCAGAGGAAGGAGCTTGTTGCCTCACCAAGTCTTTGGCACCAAAGGGCTTTGCTGCGGATGTTTCTCTCTGCTGTCATACCATCCTGAAAAAGATTAATTGTTTCAGTTGAAGTGAGTCACTCAGAAGGGATGGGAAGAGTGGAGAGAAGAGGGCAGTTTGCTCCACCCCCCTCCCGCAACTTCAATGTTTGTTCTGAAAAATCCAGAAGAATGCAGGAGTGAAGCAAAGAAATTTAAATTGTGGAACATGTAATAAAGGACATCAGAGCAAAAGCTATTATGAGCTCCATGTTTATCTTCAGCTCAGTGACTTTCAGAAAAGCATGCACTTGGCTAGTAAGCTTGGAGGATGTGACTGCTCTCTGCCAGTTGGAGTCTTGACCTGAACTCTAAAACACCCAGCTGACCTCATTCAGCCCCATTTACCCTAAATAACAAGGCTCAGACACCTACCCCTCAACACACACACACCCTATATACACACACTCCAGATGTATATATTGAAACTGCAAAAGCCCATTTTGGGTGGAAAAGTAATATATGACCAAGAAGGAAACTGAATAAGAAAAAGAAAATATATAACCAGTAAACTCAAGACTGCACCAAAAAGGAAGTAAGTATTATTTATAGAACATGTTTGACTTACCTGATATTAGTGAAAAGGTTTGTTCTCAGCCACTTCTCCAAGGCTCAGACTCATGCTAGTATATCCATCCTCAATGTGTCTCCCTGGTTCTGAGACACCCTCAACTCCTCTCAGGCTGTTATGTTGGTAATGTGGGCCTAGCAGCTCAGCTATCTGGGGAGTATTTATGGAATACTTATAGAGACCTCATCCAAAACCCATGATCACCAACCTAATTCCAAATTGAAAACATCTATCATCCATGCTTTTTTCTCCATCCCATTATCTTAGCAAAAAGAAGAAAGGTTTGGCAAGGAAGGAAATGCATTCAATGGGAATCAAGTTGTCCTGATCCACTGGGAAGAGAATCAGGCAAGGTATCAGAAGACTGAAGCACACAGCATCCACCCAGAACATAGCATATTTAATTTCCCCATTGGCAAATAAGAAATAAACTTGGGTATCAATTCCAGCCCATCCACTAACCAGTTGTGTGACTTTCGATAAACTACTTCTATTTTCTGGACCTTGGAGATTGCCTAGTCCAACAGAAGAAGCTATCCTATCTTTTAGTTCAAGTATTTATCTCACTGTCCCAGAAGCCTGGAGTCTGTACATCTGTGGAGGGCAGTGTTGATGTTACCTTTCCCTGAAAAGTCCATTTGGAACCATCCTTTCCTCCATCTACATCTTGGACTAAATAAATCTTGATCATTCAGCTTTTATCTCCAGCCTGAATCCATCCAACAGCTAAACTAAAGCCTTCTCTGGGTTTCAGTGGCTCTAATCTAGGGGACGGCATATCTGGTTTTGCCAACTCCAGGTTGTTGGCAGATGAATATGCAGCAACTCATTACCTAAACATTAGCTCATCTGAACCCCAATATGCATCAGCCCCATATGTATATGCCACACAGTGGTTGATGGCAATTCAAATTCATTGCCTCTTTGGGAAAGGGGGTGGTGGTGTAAGGTACTGCACCCTTAAGTTATAGGGAAGATATTTTTTGTGCTCAAACAATATACAAAGGAATAATTCAGTATTTGATACATCTGTAATAATTATTCCTCTTACACAATCCAAGTTTGTTCAATCTCAATCTCTCTCTCTCTCTCTCTCTCTCTCTCTCTCTCTCTCTCTCTCTCTCTCTCTCTTATTCTTGCTCTGTCTTTTACTCAAACTCAAAGAATTAGAAAGACTCCCAGTCATGTAAACATAAATCAATGCAATATTAGCCAGAGCTAGATAAATGGGCAAAATGCAGGTAATACTGGTCACTCAGAAAGTTGAGCCTAAATTGCTTCCAGTCCCTATTGTCTCATGATGCTTCTACTGCTGATTCCTTCTACACCTTCTTCCCTAGGTCCCAAATCTGCTTAAGAACTAGAGAGTATCAAAGAAATCTCAAGATCCATTCCAGCCCCACTCTAATCCTTTTAGGGATGAGAAAGCTGAGACTCAAAGAGGTTAATGTGGCCAAAATCACAATGCCAGCATGACTCAGTCATGCCTTTGTCTCTTCCACTTCCCACAGGATTCACTCAGTTTCCTCAAGTTCCACTAGACCTTGGGCTTCTATTTTCAGCTAGATGCTAGAACTATTTTGAAAACAACTATTTGCTAGTCACTAACCCGGGCTTCCAGGAAATGGAAAATCAGGAGGTGGTTAAGTGAGCAGGATGACCAAGGGATCTAGAAAGGAATGAAGGGTCCAGGAAGGAGATCACTGTGATCCAACTGTCCCCTTACAAGGCCAAGGCATGCTGGGTATTTGGCTTTCTTTTGCTGTTCTTTTTGACCTTTCTCCCTCATTTATGTCCCCACTTAGTTTTGCATGGGAAAGAGAAGGTCAAAGACTGGGAAGTCAGGAAAGATATTTTATTGGCTAGAAGTTGGCAAGGCCTCATCATACTGTTTCATCAGTATGCTTGACCCATTGGTTGGAGATGGGTCTTCACCTTCTGGCTCCTCTTGGGCCCTATAAATTCATGCTTTTAATTTTTACAGAGCAGTTTATGGGCTTCAAAGAAGGGAGTCTGGGGGATCTGTTGTCAGGGGCTGCACTGAGCTATGCACCATCTTCTTGTTGTTTTTCTTTTTCCCTCTGTGCATCTTATAAATGAGCATTTAGACCCTCTGGGGGAGATGGGAAAGTGCTCTTTGGGACCAAAACATGAAAGAGCAGATGGCTCATGAAGAAGCCTTCAGGAAAATCTGAGACTGTGGTCTGTCTCTAATCAGCATGCTTATTTGGGCGGCAGAATAACATTTAGCAGATCATCTTCACAATCCATTTTGAACTGTCCAACCTATGAGGAGAAGGGAAATGTGTAACCTAATGAATTAAGCCATAACTGTTCAATGTGTTTAATAATGCACATTTTGAAAGGAGTACTTTGGGAGGACTGTGGTAGGATCTAAGGAATTGAAAGGTATAGAATTATCTGACTCTTTATAGTTACTCCCAGAGTAGCATAATCTGCAAGCAGCAACCCCACAGTAGTCAGAGAGTTACTTACTGATGATAACTGATAGAGATCAACAAACACATGAATAACAGAGAATTGAATCTGAACTAAAAAGAAACTTATGTGTAGGCCAATTCAGTAAGGGGCAAGATAAGTTGCTAGAATTTTATTTTGTCAATAGAGTAAAGTTGGGGAAAAAGACTAGTTTTTCTAACTGTTCTCACCTTTCTAAGGCTTGAGAACCCAACCATAAGGATAAGTTAGAACAAATAGGTCATCATCACCATCATCACCACCTGCCTCTTAGTGAACATTTACTAACACCTTTTTGGATGCCAGTCATCTTAAAAGTGCTTTTCAGTATGTTATAATTTCTCCCAACATAGGATGTGATTATCTGCCTGTTATAGGTCAGAAGAATGGGAGGGATATCTCCCTCATATCTTGCAAAAACGTGGCAAAGAGAAGAAACCTCAACCTCCTCCAAGGTCTAACCTCAGTGTCTATGACTTAGAAAACAGAGTATTTCAGCTCTTATTCAAACTTCCCAATTTTTCCTTCCTCCCAAAGAATTAATCAGTCAATGCTGATATATGGAAGCTCCATCGAGAGAGAGGGGAGAGAAAAGTAGCTTCTTAAAAGAAATTAGATCCCTGGATCCATATTTAATTTGGGAAGCTCTCAACTACGATGGTCTAGACCAGGGGTGGGCAAACCCTGGCATGAGTGCCAAACATGGCATGCCAGTAACTTGCTGGCACATGAAACCCTCTCTTATAATTTTCCATTTACAATTTTTTTTATTAATATCGACATTTTTATTTTTCAGATAAATTCAGTGTAGATCCATCTTAGATAAATAAATAATTTTACATAACAAGTTATCTTAAAGACCATAGACATGGCTGACTTTGAAATGCAGTTGATTGAATTTCAGAGTAGCTCAATTTGGAAGCAGAAATTTATTGACCTTAGAGTTGACTTGGAAAACATTGAAAAAAAAGCAATTAGAGACAGGAGTACCAGAGAGAAGTGTCAAAAATGAACTATTGAGGACTTGGAATGCCATTCCAGAAAATTTTTTCTGTTTTAAAAACTTTGCAACAGCATTACTCTCCATGTTTTCATCCACATACCCTTGTGAATCTTTGTTCTCAGTGATGAATTTTGTTAAGTCTCATAATAGGAGTAGCCTGACGGATGAAAGTAGTAGCTCATGCATATCTCTGAAGGTCACGAAAAATAAACCTGATGTAAAATCTCTGTCATCAGTGATGCAGCAGCAAAAGTCCCACTGATAATATCAAACGAAGTCATAAAGTTTTCTGTCAGACTATCAGTGTACATGTATACATTAAAAAATAAATGTAGGGAGAAACCAAGATGGCGGCATAGGTAAACACCAGAGTTTGCTGCCTCGAACAACCACTTCAAAAATACAACTAAAAGACGGAACAGACATCATCCAGAACCACAGGAAGGCTGACTGAGTGGAAATTCTACAACTATAAGGAAAGAGAAAAGCATACCGAGACTTAGAGGAGGCGCAGTGCGGAAGTAAATACTAAGGTACAGAGGTGCACACGGAGTGTTTTCAATCGGGAGGGAGTCTCAGGCTCTGAGCTCCAGTTCCAGGTGAGTCTCTGGGGACCCAGATTCATACGGGAGAAGCGGGACTGTCTGGCATAGGTCGGAACTTGAGGGCAGCTTTCTCTTGGAGGTACTTGCAGCAATTGCCGGGACACTGAGAAGTGGAGCCTCTGAGAGCAGCCATAACTGCTAGCCTCGCCCTGTTAATCCCGTGGGACCCGCCCCACCCAAGCCATGCAGGGAGGCTTTTGCTGGATAGCCTAAGGCAGAGGCTAGATTAGCACCTCCCTAGAGATCCAGGAGCCAGTGTACCCAGAGGTCAGAGTGGGACGATCCAGTTTGCAGCTCCGTGGAACCATAAAGGACACACTCAGGGGGCAGACTCAGTGAGCACCAAAGCCCCACTGAAGCAAGTCTTGCCCCGGAGGGGTGTCTCCAGCACAGAAGTTCTCTCACTGCAGACACAGCTGATTCTCACAGCCAATTGGCCTGGAGGTCAATTCCTCCCAGTGATACCTACAACAATCAAGGCTTAAGTACAACAAGACTGTGCACAAAGACTACAAGGGGGTGCACCAAGAGTGTCCTCCTCAGGTAATTGGGGAGGCTGAACCACTGGGCCCTAGAGGACACTTAGCACAGAAATCCACTTTATCAACACAGGGAAGCATAAAAAATGTGGAGACAAAGAAAAAGACAGAAATTGAGGAAAGCAAACTACTGGATATAGAGTTCAAAAACCACACTTTTTAAGGTTTTTCAAGAATTTTCTAGAAACTGCTGATGAACTTAATGAGACCTACAAGAAATCTAATGAGACCCTCAAGGTTGTGATAACGGACCAACTAGAAATTAAGCATACACTGATTGAAATAAAGAATATTATACAGAATCCCAACAGCAGACTAGAGGATCGCAAGAATCAAGTCAATGATTTGAAATGCAAAGAAGCAAAAAACACCCAACCGGAAAAGCAAAAGGAAAAAAGAATACAAAAATATGAAGATAGTGCAAGGAGCCTCTGGGACAACTTCAAGCATACCAACATCCAAATTATAGCGGTGCCAGAAGAAGAGAGAGAGCAAGATATTGAAAACCTATTTGAAGAAATAATGACAGAAAACTTCCCCTACCTGGTGAAAGAAATAGACTTACAAGTCCAGGAAGCGCAGAAAACCCCAAGCAAAAGGAATCCAAAGAGGACCACACCAAGACACATCATAATTAAAATGCCAAGAGCAAACGACAAAGAGAGAATCTTAAAAGCAGCAAGAGAAAGAAACTCAGTTACCTACAAGGGAGTACCCATACAACTGTCAGTTGATTTCTCAACAGAAACTTTGCAGGCCAGAAGGGAGTGGCAAGAAATATTCAAAGTGATGAATGCCAAGAACCTACAACCAAGATTATCAAGCAAAACTATCATTCAGAATTGAAGGTCAGATAAAGAGCTTCACAGATGAGGAAAAGCTAAAGGAGTTCATCACCACCAAACCAGTATTATATGAAATGCTGAAAGGTACCCTTTAAGAAGAGAAAGAAGAAGAAAAAGGTAAAGATACAAATTATGAACAACAAATACACATCTATCAACAAGTGAATCTGAAAATCAAAGGAATACATAATCTGATGAACAGAATGAACTGGTGATTATAATAGAATCAGGGGCATAGAAAGGGAGTGGACTGACTATTCTCAGGGGAGAAAGGGGTGTGGGGGGATGGGGGAAGAGACTGGACAAAAATCGTGCACCTATGGATGAGGACAATGGGTGGGGAGTCTGGGAGGAGGGTGGGGTGGGAACTGGGTAGAGGGGAGTTATGGGGGGGAAAAAGAGGAACAACTGTAATAATCTGAACAATAAAGATTTAATTAATCAAAAAATGTATTTTTCATCATCATATACTGTGTTTTTGTCACTCGAATGAATTTTATTATTTCTTCAAGGTTCTTCACATATGTACAGCTTAAGAGATATCAAGTAGGTGTAACATGTTCTCAAAAAATTAGGGTTGGCACGCAGAAGAATTTTGAGTCAGAGATTTTGCTGGTTTTGGCACGCACTAACAAAAAGGTTGCCCACCCCTGGTCCAGACCCCTCACCCTGCTCCTTCGTTGCAAAGTCTCTGTCTGGCTTGGGAAGATTTCCATGAAAAGCTCCAGCCTGTTCATGGAATCCTCCACCTCTCCCCACCTACACAGGGCCCTGACCCTTAAGGAAGGTATTCTGTGTGACCTGGAGACAACTTGAGCTCTCTGCAGAGTTATAATGAGAGGAAAGGTGGCTTTGGGTCAACATCAGCCAAGAACTGCCAACACCAGATGTCAACTTAGCCTAATGGGCACAGGAGGTGTGGTGCAGAATCTCTTCTCTTTACCGTATCTTGATTTCTGTTCCAAAGGTCGCTTGAGTTTTCCTCAAGAGGTTACATTTTATTGAGGAAAGTGAGGAGGAAAGAAAAAAAATTACCATAAAAGCAAATTGGAAAAATTCTACTAGGGAAACATACAATATGATTAAACCAATTTAGAGTTTTCTGGGAAGAAGTGTGTGGGATGGGGTGGATGGTGATGCTAATAAACAGAATACTTGGAATCTCCAAAGGAGCAGAAAACCAGACTCCTTTCAATGGCAGGGGAGATACATTTAGAGAAATAACACCCTGGATTGTCACAGCCAGGCAGAGTGCCAGAGCCCTTGTGCTTTCAAATCAATTCACAAATCCTTTGGATTATCAAGAATTTTATTTGCTTTTAGAATAGGCCAGCCTTATACACCATAAACATTTCATTCAGGCATTAAGTTCTGGGCTCTGTCTCTCATTTACTGAGCATGACTTTTGCTGAAAGCTTACCTTCCAACTGCGTTGGCTAAGTCTCTTAAAGCTACATTCTCTAGTTGCTTAGAAATGAAAATGTGTTTTCATAGATAATTTACCCTTCAATTCTTCCTCAGGTTTAAATACAGATGCCCTGATGTTGTGGGCAGAATAATGACTCCCCAAAGATAGCCACATACTAATCCCTGAAACCTGTAAATATGTTACCTTATATATCAAAAAGGGACCTTGCTGATGTGATTCAAGGGCCTTGAGATAGGAAGATGATCCTACTTTATCCAGTTGGGCCCAATATAATTACAAGTTTCCCTAAATGATGGAAGAGAAAGATAGAAGAGAGAGATAAGGAGATGTGACTGTGCCAACAGACATCAAGCATCACTTCAGTATAACCTCCCTTTGGTACTGTGCATGTTTCCTTCATAGTAATCCTCACCATCACAACTGAAGATGAGTTTTTGACTAATGTCAGTGTCCTTTACTAACATACATGAAGGCAGGGACTATGCCAGATTTTGCTTCCTTCTGAAGTCCCAGCCCACAGCAGGCACTCAATAAATATTTGTTGAATAAATGAGCAAAAGGGTGAACAGGATCTGTACCTCCTACGGTTCAGAGTATTCCTTAGTGTGGGAGGAAACACAGCAGTCTGTGAGGTATCCCACTGCCTTACTCTTTGCTTTTTGTTTCCTTATCTTGCTGGGGACCAGAATATTTATCTTTACATATGGTCTTAATACATTTCTGCTGAGAGAACAGCTGTATCTGTGACTCCAATCTATGGGTCAAGGAGTTGGGAGAAATGGAACATTTCCTCTTCCTTTGTGTTGATTTGTATTCAGACTATTCTGACTTGAACTCTTGACCCCATTGCCTCACCAGTTGTACCATGATCTCCTGTTGCCTTCTTTTCCTCTGAATGTAAAAGACCATCTACTTATTCCTAGACCAAGACCCCAAACCCAGTTTTGCAATACCCCAGAGGAATCCCATTTTCAAATAATCCGAACAAACTTTATTGAAATTCACCCCAACCTCAATGCAATCTTGCATATATTTTTAAAGGAAGTTGTGGGTGAGAATATAAAAAAAATAAACAGCAGTTATAATTACTGAAAAGGGAGAGATACTCAACTCAGACAGCTATTGCACACCAATTCTCAGTGTAAAACTCTGAAATAATTTCTTTTTCATTACTTTTCTACTTGTCAACAATTGGTTGCTTACGTCCATAAGGCACAGTTACAACATTTTCTGGCTGTGTCTCATGCTCTCTAACACACACTAGTCCTGGGTATGTACTTTTTGAAAGAATAAGTGAATGTGTGGCTTCTTTCTAATCAGCATATGTTTAAATGATTTGTCCAACATTATCTAGTTGATTAGTGAAGAGCCTTGGGTTTGCAATCTGACCACCTGGTTCCAAGTTCAGTGCCCTTTCTTCTCTGCAGTCTAGGAGAGGACTCCTGAAGAAGAATGAGGGACACTGGGGACACAAGGTTAAACTCTGCTTTGTACTTGAAGGGTCCCATGTGAATGGTGGGCACATGAGGGGGGGAGGGGGCATTTACATCTTTTCAGGCAAAGAAAAATAAGCACAAAAGCTAGAGAGCATTCAGTTTACTCAGTCAAGCAGCAGAAAGAATGTATATAGTCAATAGACACAAATAAAGAAATAGTGATGCTTGGAATCTTCTCCCCACCCACCCATAGCCCCACAAACCAACCAAGTTGGGCACATTGCTGACATGGTACTCAGTCCAACCGAAAGGATTTTACAGCCCTCAGGATGTTTAAAGAAGCAGAAGACCTCAGGGTATGTATTTCTGGTCCATTAAAGAAAGTTTATTTTAAAATATTCAACTTTTTTTTTTAATTAAAGGCGAACAGGCAGGATATAAGCTCTATAAACTTTCCAAGGAGAGGACATTGTTGGCATTCCCAATGGAGAAATGATTGCCTCAGATGAGAAGCAATTTTTGCCTATTTCACTTTACAAGTGGCCAGGAATAGAATGTTTTTCTTATAAGATCATAATGCAGATGGATGAGCTTTTGAAAATTAAAACTGTAGCTGAAATATTCATGGTGCCTCATTATTATATCAGTTGGAGGAGGTTTATGATTAATTCTCAGGTCAGGTTTTCCCAAAGCATACCCTGTATTATAGGCAGGGCTCATAATTTTATATCCCAAATTATACTGCATGAGATGTCATCTGGGGCCTCCCTGATGATATAAGCCTTTAGAGATAAGCCTTTCTGTTAGATCTGCAAGGTCTGGGGTAAGAGTATCACCAGCGGAAGCTCCTGATCCAACCCCTTCCCACCCTAGGCTCCATCCAGTACCAGGATGGGCTCACATGTGTCAATATAGACATCCTGGGTCCAACACCAACTTCTATCCACATTCCTACAAACAAATCTCTTTGGCCACTCCTTTGATCCAGAAGTGTACACACTGGTTGGGTGATCCACTCTCCAGATGGCCCGAGTAGGCAAGAGCCTCTGCAGGCCTAGGAAGCCAGTTTGGGACCATTTGGACAGGGGATTCCAGGGTCCCATGAATACCATACAGATGTGCATGTCCCCAAGCCCACAAGCTCCTCACTCCAAAGGGAAGAACACAGCTGGAGGAGATCCAGAAAGGGGCCCTCTGAAGTGCAGAGCCCAAAAGAGGGTCCCTGGTTGCCTCAGTCTAGAGTTGTGCTAATCAGACTTAAATAAACTTGATTCAAACTTCCCCAAAGCCCAAATCTCCATGTTCTGGCTAATTTTCAGCTGAGTACTACTCTTGTTTTGCTCCACCACAACACAAACTTGAAATGCCACCACTTAACAGATTTTTAGGAAAATACTAGTATATTCTCATATCAAACATTTTATTTTTAGTCAACGCTACTGAATATTTGGGTGTTGAATAGACCTCATTTTTATCTTTGCTTCTTTCTCCCTTCAAGGAGCAAAATAAATTATATTTCTATTTTATTAGAAAGTTAACTGTGTGTGTGTGTGTGTGTGTGTGTGTGTGTGTGTGTGTGTGTGTAAAATAGCAATACACAAACACACACATAACTGAAGTTCAATAGAAGAGAAACAGACATATGGAATTCATCTAGAGCACATTAATGGTAGAACAATTGACAGCAGGTCTACAGGGTACAGAAGGTCCCCTGGGCTGCCTATTCCTCTGTCCTAAGTCCTGGTTGTTGAGTTTCCCCTGGACTCCATGAGATCTGTTTCTGATGGTTATCTACATCATCACCTAATCACTCTTTTTTTGAGCTAACTAGAATTTCTATTCCTTCCAGAAAATATTGCAGTTAGTTTTTTTTACTGTTTTTCAAATGAGGAAACTGAGATTTAGAGGAATTGTGGCTTGCCCAAAGCAAGAATTTACTAAGTGTCGGGCCTCAAATAAAACTTTGCACAAATGACTACATTTTTTGTGCTCTTTTCAATTTATTCATATAAAGCCACAAGTTCATAAGGTACTGTGATTGATTGCATTATAATTTAGCAAATATCCACTGCCTCTTCTACCCAAACCATGGGAGAAGTGTATCTCCCTGCTCCTACCTTTCATCCCCAAAAGTTCATGCCTCTGTTAGCTGCTACTCCAAGGAGTTGGAGAAACACATGGAGTAGACAAACACAATATGCAGTTGGCACCAAGCCCAGCTAAGCTCAGTTTAGATTAGCCGAACCCCAGACAACGTGTAGGCACATGAATAAGAAATAAATGCTTACTTTTGTAGTCCACTGAGCCTTGGGGTGGCTTGTCACACAGAATTTTTATGTATGTACTAGTAGCTCCTGTTACAGCTATATAACCTGCCTTTTACTATACCTCAAGCACCAGTTTTACCAAATAATTCTCCACTAAATAACATGAGTCACCAAGAAGTTTCCTCACTGCATAATACTTAACCTGAAAGCCAATGTCACACATTGTAGGTTTTTCATTGCACTTCTGGTACCATTATTTTTATTAGTCAGTTTTAGTCATTTATGCTGCAGCAATAAACTACCCAAATAATCTCGTTGACTTACAAAAACAAAGTTTTATTTCTCACTGGCCTTCACTCTGGTTGTAATTCTTTTCCATGAATCTTCTTCATTCTGAGATCCAGGTTGAAGGATAAATCCATCCCTCAAACATACAATTCTTACAAAAGAAGGGAAAGGACAACAGCACCTGGTGATTCCTTTTCAGTCATTTGCTTAAACATAGCCTACAACAGTTCTGTTCACATTCCACTGGGTAAATGCAAGTGACATGGCCAAAGTTCACCTCTAGGTGGTCATGTGTAATTCTCTCAAATAGGTCAAGAATAACCAATCAGGACCATGGGACCCACAATATCCACCAAATAACAACCTCTTCATCATTTTTAAGGAACAGCTTAAAATCTCCTTAGATGTGGGGACATCTCTCTGCCCTTTCTACCCTACATCTTATATTAAAACATTGAGATGTGTGAATACTATTTTGAGGACAATGTACTATCTCCTCCTTTCTATTTAATGAGCCCTTTGAGGGCAGAGATTATCCCTTGTTTTATTCTATTTTCTCAATGATTAGTATAGTCCTTGGAACTTCATATATTATTCCATTAATGCATACTTTTTAAAACTTGCAAAATAATGCATAGAAGCAATCATAAGAACACAAGGAATTTAGAGGGAGGTACAGAGGAAGACCAGAAACTGAGTTTTGTACATTTTAAGTTGCTATCTATATCTACATATAAATATGTAAGGAGAAATATAGTGTAGGCAATTTATAAGCCTAAAGTTTTGTCCTGGGTGGAGACATAAATTTGGCAGTCATCAGCACATAGATGATGTTTAAAGCCTGAGATTGGTAATATCACCTGGGGAGAGAATAGAGAAAAAATATGTTCATGATGTGTTTTCCACTTCTTAACTCAGTTCCTAACCTGCCTGGAGACAAAAACTCAGTTCTTTCCTTGGACAAGCCCATTGACATCTCTTGAATGGGTCTCCTGGAAGGTACACCTTTAGTAAACATAGGCTTCTCATTGCAATAGGAGTATATATTCATCTGATTTCATCCTCTTTGTACCCGTAGGTTTTTCTCAGCATTGGGCTGGGCTGTGTTTTGAGGAAGTCCTTCAAAAAACATTCCCTCTCAGCCCAGGAATCCTGATGCATGTGACTATCACTCCTGCCCCTCCTCCTCCCTCATTTATCATGTTGGTAGAACATCAAATTTGAATTGAATGGGTAGTAAGGACCAGGCAGGATGATAGGTGCTTTGCATATTTCACCCCATCTTCATAACAACCAGAGAGGTTGGCATGGCCCAATGCACCTGTGTAACATCTGAAGAGAGGCTAGGTAATGTGCTATAAGTCACAGCTAGTAAGAAGCAGGACTTTTTGTTTGTTTGTTTGCATGTTTTTATTGATTTGTGGGTTTTTTGTTTGTTTGTTTTCTTTGTGGGTTTTTTTTTTTAGAGAGAGAGCGAAGAGGGGCAGGGGATAGAGAGATAGAAACATCAATGAGAGAAGAATATCATTGATTGGCTGCTTCCTGCACACCTCCCACTGGGAGATCGAGCCCACAACTCAGACATGTGCCCTGATCGGGAATAGAACTGCTGACCTCCTGATTCCTGGGTCTACACTCTACAGAAGAGCCATACCAGCTGAGCAAGAAGCAGGACTTTTGAATGGCATTTGTCAGTGAAGATCCCATGCTCTGCGCAAGCCAGAGCTGCCTCAAACACAAGGAGCCCCTGGGGGCTGAGTCTTCTGGAAGGAGATATTCATACTTTGCAGATAAAGAAACACAAACATGATCTCATAATAGTAGATAGGAGATTAGACAAATGATAGATAGATAGATAGATAGATAGATAGATAGATAGATAGATAGATAAGGATTTTTTTTTAGAAACTCAGTATATAGCCTCCTACCTTCTCAAATAGGAGATGATGAACAACATAACTTAATCATTCCTTCATACATTTATTTTATGCCTACTCTATGCCCAGTATTATGTCAAGAGCAGTGTTTTAAATGTACTCCAATTTAATTTTTATCCTCCAAAACTCTTCAGAGTTTGTTATCTAGTTCTAGAGGGATAAGAAAGTTCCATTATTCACATATATACACTTGCATGTGTGAAACAAGAAAAGATCATATTAAGAGGAATAAGGTAATTCCTTTTAAATGTTGAAGGCTTTCTAATAGGCAAGTCATGTTGCTATATGTTATTTCATTTGATCCTCACGATAGTCATCACTATTTCACTAGTGAAGAAACTGAGGCTTTAAAATTTCCATACTATGTCAAAGATTACACAATAAGTACCTGTACATACAAAAGCTAGGAAACAGACCCAGGATCTAATCCAATATTCTCTCTAGTAGTGTGATGCTGACTCAGCACAAGAACAACCATCCTCCCTATTCTTTAAGACCTCTGAGGAAGGAGATGACACTTCCTCTCTCGATCACTGAAACTCCCAGCTCCTAAGCAGAAATTGGGTCCTAGCATTCATTTTTGCTAAGCTGAGCTGTTGGGTTTGGCTGGGTGATACTTCAGGGAGGGGGCATCAGGCTAGGGAATGTGTCTGCTTTGCAGCTCTTGCCAGCCCTGGAGAGCTAGCATTTTCCAAAGGAATGCTGGGTTCTCAGAAACACTACTGATAATGAGGTTGCTCACTTTTTAAATGCTGTAACCAGATATTCTAGGAAAACAGACCTGGTTCCAGGAGTGCAGCTGTGGTGTTTGGGTTTAAGGTTTGAGGTGGTTGTTTAAGATGAGCTTTCAGCTGGCCTGCTGACCTGCCACTGGGCTGAGACAAGCCTGCACAATCAGGCCATTGTGTAGTGGAGAAATCTCTGGGCTCCTCTGAGCCTAATCCTGGCACATACTAAAGTGGACTTTCTCCTCCTGGGAACCTGGTGAGAATGAAGTGTGAGCATGTGTGTGCATGGGGGAGTTTCAATCAGAGAAAAACAGGGCAGGGATTATATGGAATCCCCTCTAGCCTCTGTCAGACTTGGAGAACAATCAAATGCATTTGGCCTAAGGAAGAAACTTTGAGGCCAATGGGAAACAGGTTGGCACAGAGCACTTTTCTAGCCTTGGCAAAGATGCAATTTTCCAGGAGGCTGAGTTTCACTTCCCTCCCATGTGCAGGGCAGGGGGCTCAGCAGAGTAATAACTGTAAACTCTCACACCAGAGACAGGCCCCTGGCACTGCTTAGAGAGCCATAGTTCAGAGCCTAGTGAGTCACCAATAGGTCATCTGAGCCAAACTCCCTGCTTCCTAGACTACATTCTTTTCATCATACCTCTCACATCCTGTATCTATTTTTTTTTAATTGGATGAGAAAGGAAATGAATATTTATTGCATTTAATTATGTGCTGGGTGCTTCACCTAATTTATGATGGGAACAACAAAGTATAGCTAACATTTATGGAAAGCCTAGTACAGGGGTCCTCAAACTTTTTAAACAGGGGGCCAGTTCACTGTCCCTCAGACCGTTGGAGGGCCGGACTATAGTTTAAAAAAAAAACTATGAACAAATTCCTATGCACACTGCACATATCTTATTTTGAAGTAAAAAAATAAAACTTGAAAAAAAAAGGCTCTCCTAACTTCCAAAAAAAGGCCCTACTAACTGAAAAAAAAAAAAAATAGACCTCCTAACTTCAAAAAAAAAATAAATCCTAACTTGTACTTACCTCGTCCTCAGGCAGCAGCAGGCTCTGCACAGGCAAGCTCGTGACTCATCCAATCACACCTGAGACTGAGAGGAGGAGTCGAGAGACAGAGAGAAGGAGGGGAGTCTGAGAGTGCGGCGCACATTCCACGCATGCACACTGTGGGCCCAGGACGAGTCAGCTGCTAAGCAACAGGCAGTGGCGGCAAAAACATCCAGCGGGCTGCATGTGGCCCACCGGCCGTAGTTTGAGGACCCCTGGCCTAGTAGTTGCAGGCATGGGTCTAAGTGTTGGACACACATTAACATATATTTAATTCTCACATAGTTCCAAGTGGTAGACTATGGAGGTAGATGAAGAGACAGAGCCACTGAGGAGGACACTTGACTAGTAAGTAGAGGAGCTGGGATTCCACCTGGTCAACTCCAGAGGCCTCCACTTAGTCCCAAGCCAGCCTTCCAGCCTGGACACGTGGTTCTCCATTCTCAGCCTCTTTTAAAAATATATATATATTTTTTATTGATTTCAGAGAGGAAGGGAGCAGGAGAGAGAGAGAAACATTGATGGTGAGAGAGAATCATTGATCGGCTACCTCCTGCACATCTCCCACTTAGGACCGAGCCCACAACCCGGGCATGTGCCCTGACCAGAATCGAACCTGGCACTCTTCAGTCTGCAGGCCAAAGCTCTAGCCACTGAACCAAACCAGCTGGGGCCATCCTCAGCCTCTTATTGTGGTCATGTTGGAAAGGTTACTTCCTCTTCTTCCATTTAACATCCCCTCCAAGGGGAAGAATCAAAGATGGCCTTCTAGTTTAGGGCTTGTTTTAGAGTTCCTGAAGACCACCATCTCTTAGCATTACATTGTCAAGGATTTTAAAGTCCTATTGATTCTTAAAAGTTAACCAACCCTAATGAATCAATAGGTACCTGGTAATGACAACATTGGTTATTTCTCTGAAAATTAAGTTGTTGTATGCAACAGTTCTATTTGGAATGTTTTCTAATTTTAATTGTTGCTTGAAATTCTATAGGACTTAATTTTATGTCGTTTTTTCAGGACCTAGGAATGTGAACTGGTAAAACATCTATCTAGTTCTTGAGATAATAATGGGTTGGAGCCTGGGCAGTATGGCCCAGTGGTTGAGTGTCAACCTATGAACCAGGAGATCAACTCTGGATTCCCCATCAGGGCACATGCCTGGGTTGAAGGCTTGATCCCCAGTAGCGGACATGTAGGAGCATCCAATCAATGATTCTGTCTCATCATTGATATTTCTATCTCTCTCTCTCCCTCTCTCTTCCTCTCTTATATCAATAAAAATATATTTAAAAACTAATAATGGGTTGGAGTTAAAGAAGAAAGGATATTTTCAAAATGCAAACTTGAACATGGTAACTTCTAGCTTGCAATGTACCTGGGTTGTTTGTTGGGGTTTATTTTAACCTTTTAAGATTTTATTTCTAACTCACTATCTTGTCATCCCTACTGCACTCTGCAGCTTCACCCTGGAGACTCCACAGAATCTCAGTGGCACATGGCCTCCTGGGTGATTATACATGTGGTTCACTGAATATATTCCCTTGAAAGTCACACCCAATCCCCTCTACCTGGCTAACTCCTGCTAGACTTTCAAACTCCATAATCTCCATAATCCTGTCCCCACAGAGTGTCTTGGAGGTCAGGTACACTTCCTGGAGGATGCCACCATATCCTGTGCCTACTACCTGTATCACAGCATTCATTACCTCTGGCTGTTATTGCTGAATCCTCTTGGCACAGTGAATTCCTTGAAGCAAAAACTGTCTCTTTTACTCTATATCCCTGGAGTGTGACACCATTCCTGGTATAGCAGGTGGTCAAAAATACTTAATCAGTGAATGATTTACATTTATAAACCCACTGCTTCAGGGTTTTAAAAGGGCCAAGGTATATTAGATTGGACAACCTACGTCAAATATGATGTTTAGAATGATACAAAGGAAAAGCTGCATTGAACTAATTAGAATACATATCTTAAGGCTATTCGTTGCTTTTGTTTTAGTTTTTATATTAAAACATATTTTTATTGGTTTGATGCTTCAGAGCACCACAGTACAATGATAAGCACCATAAAGAATGGAACTAATGTTAAGCATTCAGAAAGCAGAAATTAAGACTGTCTCACACCAAGTTTCATGCATATGGAGTGTCCATTGGCCACAGAATGAAAACATTGAGCCAGTATAGAAAGAGATTTATCACTCTTTATATAGATATAGATAGATAGGTAGACCATTAGTTTATTTTTTATACAATAATCTAGAGGAAAGTCTGAAACTTAGTTTTAACATTAAAAACAGTGACAATAATCAGCAAATTCATGAATAGAGCCATGTTTGCATAATTCCTGACAATTACAATCACTTATTTGTTTGAATCGAGTTAACACAGTTTATTATATTTATTATCCCCCTCCAGAATGTGGATTTTGGTTTCAAAAGCGCCTGTTAACTTTTGGAGACTTCTTTTATCTACTTACTAGTAGCGCTGAGCACGAATCTGTGCACGAGTAGCTCACGGCCACACCCTCCTGTAGCTCTCCGCCCACTGTCCCGCCCTCCTGTAGCTCTCCACCACTTGTAGATTGGTCGTGATGTTACCGTGTAACAGATAATTAGCATATTCCTCTCTTATTAGATAGGATTGTTTTTGTTTCTTGATTCCCTACTGACTGTTCTCTGTTTTATCCTTTCATGTATAGAGTTCGTGCATCCACTGGGAGAAGGACCAAGCGAGGAGTGAGTCCAGGGAGGAAACGGACAGAAAGTTGTCACACCATTCTTTCTGGAAGCAGGAAATTAAAAGTAGAAAAGGATAGTGTGTGTGTGTGTGTGTGTGTGTGTGCGTGTGTGTATAAGAGTGAAGAAAATCCAAGATCAAGAAGCCCAGATCCCACCTCCTTCTGCCTATCTGGCCTTGGAAATTCTGTCTCAAGTACAGCTGGCATTCACTTCTTATATACTCAGCCTCGTGACCTTGGCTGGTACCCAAGTCTAAACTGCACTTATGATATCCAAATAGCTAATTTGGTGTTGGAAAGAATGGGGGAGGCAGGTAGGAATTGAGGAATGGGAAGGAAAAAAATACCCCAAACTGGAAAAGTTAAATTTCCTGCCAGATGGCTCCCAAATCATCCAGCAGTTTGATTCAAGGCTTTGAAGTTGTGAGCCAACCATTCCAGATCTCTAATATTTACCCTGCAGTCTCCAAAAACAAAAGCTGACTGTGTTCCTTGAAGTCAATCTCACCAGCATTTCAGGATGACAGATGGAAGAGGCTGGAAAAGAATTATTGGATGACCTGGAACTCCTCAAATCCTCAGTAAGTAAGTTTTTGTTTTGCTTTAGTCTCTCTCTCTCTCTCTCTCTCTCTCTCTCTCTCTCTCTCTCTCTCTTTCTCCTTTTTAAATTTTTTCATTTATTTTATTGTCGAGACTTTTACAGATGTTCCCCCCTAACCCCCCCCCGTTTTCTCCCCTTTTTCATCCTCCACCCATCTCCCGCCCACCTCTGGCCTTCACTTGTCTATTGTATGTGTCCATGGGCTATGAATCTATGCTTATAAGGTCTTTGATTAATTTCTTCCCACCATCCTTCCCACCTTTCCTCTGAGATCTGTCAGTCTATTTCATGCTTCCATGTCTGTAGTCCTATCTTGATCATCAGTTTATTTTGTTCCTTAGAATCCACATATAAGTAAGATCATGTGATATAAATCCAATCATAAAGAATATGTGTACCCCTATGTTCATATCAGCATTATTTACAATAGCTAAGATCTGGAAACAGCCCAAGTGCCAATTAGTAGATGAGTGGATAAAAAAGCTGTTATACATTTGTACAATGGAAAAGAAGATGGATCTCTTACCCCTTGAGACAGCATGGAGATTACTATGCTAAGTGAAATAAGCCAGTCTGTATATTCTTGTAAACTTGCTCTAATTTCTCCAATTCTGGCCTCCCCTCCAACCCAATCACTTTTTTGCACTATTTATCTGGTATGACAAAACTTACCCTTAAACAATAATAGCTAACTTAACTCTAAATTTATTTAGCTAGTATTAAAACTGTGCTACATATACCCATGGACTAAGTAAATAATAATAATAATAATAATAATAATAATAATAATATCAATTTTGTGTTGATGCAGAATATCTATCTAGCTCTGGACTTATCCTTGGAGAGGGAAAGAGGGTGGTGAGTATACAAAATTCTAAAACTAAAACATACTTAAGAGAAAAAGACTATCCCAACCCAGCTTTGATGGATGCTTATCACTTGCCTTTCTTCTTTGCTTACTTTTGTCCTTTCAAATTCTACTTTTAAGATACTCTGTCACCTAATGAATATATACTGAGAACCTAGCATGTACCAGGCACTGTTCCAGGTTTGAATTAAACAATGTTCTTGCCCAGTTGGAGCTCATGTTTCAGTGGAGGAGATAGACAATAAACAAACAGATAAGTAAATAAATGGTATAATAGTGATCTATGGTATGCATAAAAATAAATCAGAATGAGCAGGATAGAGAAGAGGGATCAGGAGTACTATTTGTTGTGTGGGCAGAGACATGAAAAGAATGAAGGAACAAAGAAGAAGCTGTGTTGGAGAAGTACATCCTAGCAGAGAAAGCAGCCAGAGCAAGAGCCGATGGTAGGAGAAGAAATGACAACTAAGCAGGTGGTAGGGCCATGGGAGAGAGGGGTAGAAAACGAGGAGAGCGAGAGCAAGGAGCTGGATCACAGAGAGCTTTGGAGGCCCTTTGATTTTATGGGAGCCCTTGGAGAGTTTTGAGCACATACCAGTAAGTGACATGATCTGACTCCTGTCAGACTTTGAGCTGCAAGATTGAGAATCAACTCTTTAAGGAGAAGAAGTGAAGCAGTGAGACAAGTTTGTTTTCATCCATCAAGGAGATAATGGTGGCTTAGACCAAAGTGATGTTGGTAGAGGTTGAATTCTGGATGTTTTGAAGGTAGAGCCAACTGATGATGGATTGGATGTGAAGAATAAGAGAAAATGAATTGTCAGAGATGACACCTCAATTTTTGGCTTGAACAAGTGAAAAGAGAGATTCAATCTTCCTTTGTACTCCCATGCACTTTTGTTAATATCAATATTATAAAACTCTCGTAACAAATGTGTACATCTCTCCCACTAGATACACTATCTCTTAACTTTTATGTCTTCGTATGCTGAAATGCTAATGAAAGCTGTGGACTCTTGCTAATGAGGAGAAAAACACAAATTTCTAAAAACATTTGCATTTCATTTCTTAAGTTCAGCCATACGTATCCTGAGTGGTTCAAGGTTCTAACATTTTAAAAAACCATACACTAGATTTATTTATTTATTTAATAAATTAATATTGAGCACCTAAGACTCTGAAGACATTGAAGATGTGATCATGACCAAATATAGCCAGTATCCTTTCTCATGAAGACCACAGTCTGATGTGGAAAATAGATGAGATGCTAATAAGCAAATAAAATCCTATATAATAAAGATGCAATATGTAAATGGTCATTATGCCATGAAGCATAACGACTGACCGTGTAAAGACAGGATTTAGGATCAGCAGGAGGGTGAGGCAGCGAGCTACAATCGGGTGGTGGAGAGCTACATGAGAGGGCAGGGCAGCAAGCTATGCGGCAGGGGGTGATGGAGGAAGGTACAGGAGGGCAGGGCAGCCGGTGGAGAGCTACAGGAGGGCAGCAGTGAGCTACTGGCTACAAGCAGGTGGCAGAGAGCTACAGGAGGAGGCAGGGCAGCAAGCTATGAGGGGAAGAGGGGGGAGAGGGAGTGAGGGGAGATACAGGAGGGTGGGGCGGTGGGCAGAGAGCTACTGCAGGGTGGCAGCAAGCTACTGGTGAGCTACTGGTGCACGGATTTGTGAGCAGGGCTACTAGTAAGTAAATAAGTATCTATCTATCTATCTATCTATCTATCTTTCTATGGCTAATAAGCAAAGTGTCCCTGTGGGAGTTTGACCAGGAGATCTATTGCTTGCTATGATGTGCAGTGACCAGCAGGGGGTGGCATGGAATGAAAGAAGGCCCCAGCCAGAAGCTGGCAGCTGGGAAAGGAAGACCCTGGCCAGCAGCTGGAAGGCCCCGATCGGCTCTGATCACCAGTCAGGCCTAGGGGCCCTACCTGTGCAGGAATTTTGTGCACTGGGCCTCTAGTAACTTATAAAAGGAGATATAGGGGAGGGGGGGAACAAAGCAGGGTGCCATAATTTACTATTGTGGTATGTAGTATAACAAGGCCTAATGTGGAAACAGAATCCATCCAGATATTATAAACAGAGAGGATTTAATACAAGGAGTTGGTTGTACATATGATGGTAAGAAGAGAGGGGAATAAGAGCAGTCAGAGATTAGCAACGCAGAAAGTCCCATGCCATCTCCAGGATTGTATGGGGCAATGGGACAAAGTGGGATTGCCAGAGTCCAGAAGCTGGGACTACCTGAAAGCTAGACTCATAGAATATGTGCTGATTTATGGAAATCAGGACTATAAGTGAGGGCCTATCTATTGAAGAAACCAAGTGAGATAAAGAGAAATATATCCTGACTTCTATCCTTCTCCCATTCTCCAGTATTCTACCAGTGCCTCCCATTGGTCAAATATGGCCAGAGTGAGTTTCCTCATCTGTAAAATAAGAGATTTACACTGGGTGATCCCCAAAACTTGAAAGGTTCCTTTCAGATCCATCTCATCTACAATCATTTGCAAATGCCTTCAGAGAGCCAGCAACATAGCACCACTAGCTGTGGGGTCACCTCTGGCACTGCTTCATGAAGCCAACTAAAAAGCCCCAGACCTCTTTGTAAATATGACCCAAGTTGGGGGGGAGAGAGGGGAGGCAGAAAGAGATCTATGCCTATGTACCATTTCTGCAGAGGAAGAAAACTCCTCTTGCTATCATTCAGAAAAGTATTATTCTTTCCTTCTATATGTCTTTATATTTCACAAAGGAAAGAGAATGGTACTCTATGGTTTACTTAATTTTAGTAATACAGTTTAAGAATTTTCAAGAAATAACACCATAATGAAAGCCTCAAAAGTAAATGAAATTTTAAAAATTATCTGTGCTTGCCCTGGCCGGTTTGGCTTAGTGGATAGAGCATTGGCCTGCCGACTGAAGGGTCCCAGGTTCGATTCCATCCAAGGGCATGTACCTTGGTTGCAGTCACATCCCCAGTAGGGGGTGTGCAGGAGGCAGCTGATCGATGTTTCTCTCTCATCGATGTTTCTAACTCTCTATCCCTCTCCTTTCCTCTCTGTAAAAAATCAATAAAATATATTTAAAAATATTATCTGTGCTGCCTGGCCAGTGTGGCTCTGTGGTTGAGCATTGACCTATGAGCCCAAAGGTCACAGTTTGATTCCCAGTCAGGGCACATGTATGGATTGCGGGTTTGATCCTCAGTGGGGGTCATGCAGGAGGCAGCTGATCAGTGATTCTCTCTCATCATTGATGTTTCTATGTCCCTCTCTCTTTCTCTCTGAAATAAATAAAAATACATATATTTTAAAAATTGTGCTATTTCTCGTAACTTAACAGCAGACTTCCAAGGGCTGTTCATATATTAAATTATATATGGCACCTTTTGTCTGGGAAGGAAAATAGATCAGTCCATTACCAGAAAGAAAACTTTACTATAAGCAGATTATGCATATTCATCAAGTCCAGAACATTTAACAAAATATGTTATTATATTTACCCATTAAATCTTGAATCTCTCCATAGTTAAAATTGGGTCCAATTTGTCCCCAAATCTCCTGATAGTCAATTCTAAACAAAACATAGAATCTTTTATAAAATCTCATTATGACAAAAGAGGAGGCATATCACTTTGGAAAGAAAACAATAAAATACTTGCTTTAAATAGTATGAGGCTGTGGGTAGCAGTGAGTGATCCAGTAACAGTCAGCAACTCTCCCACGCTGTCTCTGCTGGCTATGACACTGCATACAACTGTGTTCCTCACTGAAAGTCAAGGGCATCATGTTAACACACAATTCAGCAAAGGATTTGGGCAAAACAGACCTTGGGTGATACTGCTGGATTTGAGGATAAAAGCAAAAGATCTAGAATACACTGATATAAAGGCAATGAGCCACATGGGACCTGAAATGTGACCTGTCTAAATTGAGATGGGCTATAAGCATAAAATATACACCAGGTTCTGAAGCCTTTATACAACGAAAAAGGGAAAATATCCCATTAATGTATTTATATTATGTGTTAAAATGACATTTTGAATGTGTTGGGTGTATAAAATGCTAACACGGTGTTTGACACATTGTAGCCCCAAGAAAGTCTTCCTTCTCTACTCTTAGTCCAGAACCTTACCTTTGGGGCTGAAAGTAGAGAAATGATATTCTGGCTCTTGAGAAAGCCTTGCTAAAAGATCTGCCCATGAGCCTCCTTCCCGGGATCTGGGGCTGTTTTCTTTGCCTTGAGGAAGTGCAGTACCCTGTGATTTCAGTGTCTCAAGATAGATAGCTCTGGCCCCTGTGGAACAGCCAGCGTGATGACACAGAGGGCCTGTTTATAGAAGAGAGAGGTCGGACACTACTCAAGAACTTTGTTTAAAAATTCTTTTTGTAACCACACATTTCTCTGTTTGGGTTTGCTGCTGTCATTAAATAAATATCTGGAGAGTCTTCAGGGATCATTCCAGATATGTGTGACCAGGTTTTTAAGATAATGAACCACACTTTTGAGTCAAACTTACTGGATTCCCAAGTCCGGCTCTCAGGAGGCATTAGAGATGGTCAAGAGGGATGCAATTCTTTCCAACCCGGTTAAGAAAAAGGAACCCTTGTCAAGTTACATGCAAGGTTCTAGTCCATCAGCACCTTGCAGAAATGCCTTATGAACAGTGCTTATGTCAGTGAGAAGGCACAGGGAAGAGAAGAACCAAGACGTTCTGATTTGTAAGAACAGAATTGAAAGGAGCAAGAACATCGTGTTCACTTGAAGTTTGCTCAATTCTCAGCTTCATGGTTTGAGTGAACATGTAATAATTATTTATGACTAGCTAGAAACACATATTTGTTTTGTTTTAATGAAATAATTTGAAATGCTGAGGATGCAGGAGTATTTGGACATCTAAATTTGACTCTCAGCAAATCAAAGCCACTTTCAATTCAGACATTCCTGAAATGAGATTCAGAGATAAGGGAAATAGGAAAAAATATTTGGAGTAAAAGAAACTTTTTTAAAATTATGGACTTTATTTTTAGTGTAGTTTTAAATTTATTGAAAAATTGAACAGAAGTGGAGAGCGTTCCCATATACTCCCTTCCTCTGACACACAGTTTTCCCTATTTTTTACGTTTTTGCACTACTGTGGGACATTTGACAATATTAATACATTATCATTAACTAAAACCCATAGTTCTCATTAGAGTTCATTCTTTGTAATTTATAGTTCTATGGGTTTTGAAAAAATGCATAGTGTCGTGCATCCACCAATATAAGAGCATACAGAATAGCTTTAAATTCCCTGATTTCACCTACCCATTCCTCACCTCTCACCTTACCCCCAAATAACTGATCTTTTTATTGTCTCTATAGTTTGCCTTTTCCAGACTGTGAGGTAGTTGGAATCATAAAGTTTATAGCCTTTTCAGACTGGCTTCTTTCACTTAACAATATGCATTTAAGATTTCTCCAGGAGGACTCTTTAAAAACATCAAGAAAATAGTGAGTTTCAAGAGATATGAAGAGAATGAGAACAAATAAAAGGCAAATTTTAGATTTAACTATTGTTTTTGGCTCCCAGTAGCTAAAAGTCATAAAGGACACATTCACTCTGGAGGAAGAGATTTCAGGATAAAAGGAGTAATGCTGGCGTGAGGTGAAGGCCATGGGCACAATAAACACAGTAATGGGAGGATAGGGTTGGGGCAGGGGGACCTTGAGCTTGTTTGCAAAGTCTAACTTGGTGATGTCTGATCTCTGAAATGAAATGAACTCTGGTCCATTTCCTCCCTAGTAGAGAATATAGCCCAATTTTCCAATGGAAAGGTAGGTATGATTTCTCCTGGAATCAGAAATGTGATACAACACCAGTTAGATCTATTATTTCATTATGTTGTTTTTTCCTTGTCTAGTTTAAGTCAGTTTCCAACCATTGATTCAGAAGTATAACTTGACCCTACAATGGGTCAAACTGATTATTTTTCTTCATAGTTTTTCCTCCATTGCCATCCTTTTCTAAAACCACATATTCTAGCTCATTCCATTGGGACATCCTCACTATAACACAGGGATGTCTGTCTTTAAAAAACAAACAAACCTCCAAACAATAACACTTTCTCAAGCAAAATTTAATTTGGTATTTTTCATGTCAGAGAATATTGATCAGGCCAGTGTTGATAAGAACCCCGTGGTTGAAGAGATCTTTAGACTGGGGGTTATTGCAGCCTATGAGTAGAAAGAGCTGTGGAATGAAATACTGGGTTTCTGTCTTACCACCACACAGCTGTTCATCCTCGATGATGGCAGTCCTCAGAAGAGGGTCATCAGGTGAACAATGACATCTCAATTATTGTTCTGGATTTCCAGGGTTACCCAGTGTGGGTTAAATGGAATGTCCAGGAACGTTACCTGACTGGTACTACTGCTCATGCTGCCATCCCCTACTGCAGCCTTTGATGGCCACTTTAGGAGAAAACCTCACACTCTGTGGTGGTCTTTGCCTAAGTGAGCCAGGGACACACACTCAGATCTTCCCTGAACAACATACTCAGGTAGCCATGGATTTAAGAGGGATAATAATTTTCATTCTCCAACCCTTGGGGTAGTGTCATAATTGGAGGAAGAAGC
Organism: Myotis daubentonii; assembly: GCF_963259705.1. Taxonomy (NCBI): domain Eukaryota; kingdom Metazoa; phylum Chordata; class Mammalia; order Chiroptera; family Vespertilionidae; genus Myotis; species Myotis daubentonii. The sequence goes on from NC_081846.1 coordinate 21,310,380, forward strand.
AAACTAACACACTAAATATGACCAGGAAAATAAAATATCCTCGCAGTGTGAGAAAAATAGAATTTATCAGAATCACCTCAGAAAGAGTACTGCAAATATTTAGAAGGTATATTAAGCAATTAGGGGCAAGGAGATGAGATGAGGCATTCCTTCCTCCAAGGGTTAGGTTTAAGTAATCCTAGGTATTTGCTAAGTAAGGAAGATGAGTTCATTTAACTTCTGGTTTTTTAATTACTAAGTATACAAGTGTGGGGCCAGAGTGGAATTAATAAGGAAAATAAAAAGGGACTGAGGGTCTCTACCTGGGGTCTCTCTTCTCAAACTCCCCCTTCCCCATAACACTTGGTCTTCTCTTTAAATTAACTATAAGCAAGTAGTTATTTGGAGAAGTGCCAAATTATTAGCTCACTAAGAATACCAAATCATTCATTTTCCTGAGATTCCTGGCCCTGAGTGAAGTCAAGGTCCCAGATTAAGATGCAGCTCCCTGAAAAGTAATGCCATCCAGTGCAGGTAGCAGCAACCTGAAGTTAATAGGGTTGCTTCCTCTAGTTGCCGTATTTAGAATTTTTCTTTTTCTTTCCTGCATATTCACCCATCTATACTCTGCCTCTTCAAATGCGTCTTTTCCAGCAAGACTTACCTGGAATTAATTATTCCCTTTTTTGTATACTCATAATTCCTTATATATAGAAACAAAGTATTATCAGACTCTAGAACAAGGTACAATGTAATATCTCTCACTAGAATGTAAGTTCATGGACATTAGCAATCTCTTCCTTCTTAACTTTATGTAGGCCTCATTCCAGGCACCATGGGCCAAACTGAGAAGGTGCTAAATAAATGTTTTTGTACCATCATTATGGTTGTTCCAGGAGCTATCTAGATTGCTTTTCATTCTCCAAACTCAACCTTTGGAAACAAAACCATGGTCCACTCCTCTATGATCCACATCAGAGCTTAAGAAACCATTGTGTAATGTAAGGAGTTCCTGGGAGCCTTGCCCTAAAAAAATGCCTACCACGGAACCATAGAGTTGATGTCTGGTTAGGATTAATTTTTCTCTCCTGCTAATAGTAATCTTTGGAAACACCCCTACCCACCCTTAATCTAGTTGGTTTATATGTGACTAAATTACAGCCCAGATGTAGAAGTAGGCACATGTCCCAGCCTATGCTTCATTCCCTTGGACAGAGTGTTTATTTCTAAGATGGTCACAAGACTCAAGCCAGATCAATAAGATCCAACCCTAGGATTTTTACTAAAACCTTTTTGAAAAGGGGGCTCTTCTTCCATGGTTCCTAAACTCTGAGATGTGAGTCTAGGGCTTCTAACAGTCATTCTGTCACCTCATGGCTAGATCTCACCTAAGAGTAATTCCAACACTAAAAGGAGAAAAATGACATAGGGTTCCAGGTAAAACTGGCCTGAGAAAATATAGGAAGCAATTTGTAACATACTTATACTAAAAATATTGTTATTTGTTTCTCTGGAATTAGAATTTAAATAAGTAGCCTCTATTTTTATTTGCTAAATATGTCAACCAAGTAGCAGGAAGCTTGGGTTTTGGTAATCGCTTCTGAACCTCTGTATTCATGTACATCCTGTACTTCTCAGTTATGTGAAGCATTACTTTCTCATTTACTTAAACTAGTTTGAGCCAGTTTCTGTCAACTTGCAACATAAAAGTTCTTCCCTAATAGAAGTTCTGCCATCTTAATCACCAACAGGTATCCTCTTCAAAGAGAAAATAATTTTAGGAAAGAGTCATAGGCCAGAGAAGTTAATAGCAGGACAAGGAATCTTTGCCAGATGTTTGGGCCATAAAAGTACCCAGATTGAACCTTATGCCTGTGAGTGGAAAATAAGCCAGTGACAAGGCCATATGGACTAGGATGGAAATATGATAGGCTTCATGGGCTAGTATCAAAAGAGAGTCACCATCACCAGTGCAGCCAGCTCCATGTATTCCTTATTGTCTTCCAAAAACAGCTCACCTCTACAAACTGAACCCTTACCTTAATTTCTGGGCTATTTACAGGGAACAAGAGCAGATTCAAATCTCTAATACAAGCCCCAAGTGATGGAGAGAAGCCAAGATGTTCTTGCACTTTGAAGGGGTAGAGGGAGAAAAGGGAGGGGAGGAAGAAGAAAGATTTGTTTCAAAACAACCTCTGTCACTTGCCACCCCCGCCTTGGGGAAGAACAACCCCAGGGCAGTCTTGGTGGGAGAGCAAACAGAAAAGTATCTCTCTGGCACCTGGAAGCAAGCAATCTGATCCAAGGGCCCCAGAAACAGATCTTGAGGACAAAGCTTTGTGGGGGTGGGGAGGGCAATGAGTTGTGCAAATTCCAAAGCCCTCCCTGCCCTGCCCTGTCTCCAGGCGCCAGCATGTTATGTCACTGCAAACAAACAGCATGGGGAAGTCTGCCAGGAGAAATAACAAGGGTGTTTGTGAGTTTAGGAGGTTTCTACCAGTCATATTGGACAAGGCCATGGGTGATCTTCCTCCTCCTTACTTGGATTTCTGATGCTATGGTGCTGGGCCTGATAGTTATTTAAATTCACTTGACAATCATTTTTCTAGCTGTCTTACAAAAACTTTTGAAAAAATAAGTCAAAGCGAATATCATCTCTATTTGGTAGAAAAGGAAACTAAGATGTGGATTCGCTTAAATCATACATCTGCATCTCTGTCTTCATTTCCAAGGCAGGACCTTTCCTCTGCAGACATCAACATGGCAGCTTATGGATCAACACTGGAAAACCCTCTTTGTAACAATTTATTACAAGTAACTACAACAGAACCACATTTGTATAAATGCTTTCAAAAACTGAGAGTTGCACTGATTGGGTAATACCAAACTCCACAGTCAATAAAGAGGGCACTTTTCTTTTGTTGATAAGGCATTTCATTCAAATTTGGCCAAGTTCAGGAAATGTTGCTATTTATTATTGATTTTGGGCATTCTGCGTGGCCTGTACTTGTGTGGTCCTTTGAATTCTCCTTTAAAACACTTGTAACATCTTACTGGTTCCCTCGTTAATTATTAAATGACATAAAATCTTTGACATGTGGTCATTTTATAATGGCTGCCTAGGAGGTGGAGCTTTTGACTCTGACTGGCATAGAAACCAACCAATCAGAACCTAATCTGGGTGAACTGCAAAGGCAGAACCTAAGGTGGGGGTTGAGGAAGGATTTTAAGGTCAATAGCCTGTTTGGTGTAAGGTGTAAGAAAGCAGTTCAATTTTTTAATGACCCGTTTGGTAGTATAGTGCCTATGGCTGGCTATCAGTCCAGATATAGGGATTATGTGTTTTTGTCTGCCAAGAGCATCTCCTCCTGCTAAAAGAGGCTCCCCCCCACCCCATCTAAATAATCTTATCCTATATAATCTACCTATACTAATAGAAGGATAATATGCTAATTAGACCGGGTCAATCAGCCATCTTCTGGATGTCCAACTTCCTTCTGGACATAGCCGTGGGGGTGGAGGCCGAGCCAGAGGCAGTTAGGGGCAATCAGGCCTGCAGGGGAGGGCAGTTGGGGGTGAGATCAGGTCGGCAGGGGAGGGCAGTTAGGGACTATCAGGCAGGCAGAGGCAGTTAGGGGTGATCAGGCCAGCGGGGGAGAGAAGTTAGGGGTGAGATCAGGCTGGCAGGGGGTTAGGGGCACTCAGGCCGGCAGGGAAGGACAGTTGGGGGCAAGATCAGGCTGGCAGGGGAGGGCAGTTAGAGGCGATCAGGCAGGCAAGCAGAGGGGTTAGGGGCAATCAGGCAGGCAGACAGATGCAGTTAGGGGCAATCAGGCAAGCAGGTAGGTGAGTGGTTAGGAGCCAGCGGGCCCAGATTGCAAGAGGGATGTCTGATTGGAGAGAGTGCAGACTAGGCTGAGGGAAACACCCCACCCCATACACAAATTTCATGCACTGGGCCACTAGTCTCTTAATAAGATTAAAAACAACTCTAGAGTGTCCACACAGAAACTCTTTCATATTCCTCCACACTCCAGAAAAAACATAATTGCCAACAAGGAGTGAGCAATTCAGTGACAAGGTGGGAGGCATTATATAATAAAAACAAATAAGACTCCTGCCCAAAGGCATTTTTACTCCACCAGCTCCAATGCCTCTAAATTCACTTCCTTTCAAACACCACCCATTGCATATAATGTTTCACCCTGCCTAAGTCCCACTAGTTCTGAGTCTTATTTCACAAACAGCCTGAAACTGTGGGTGTCTAATTATTATTTTTCTTACTTCCTGTATGTAAGCACTTTGATAAATGTTTCCACAAACATTATCTCATTTAATGCATTAGTGTAAGTATGTGAAATATGATTCCCATTCTACTGATATGAAAACTGAATCCAACAGAGATTGAACCTTGTACATTTTATGTCTGATCAAAGCCACTAATCAAGATGCAAAAGGCAATGAAAAATCTGGCTTCTTTTCTACCAGAGCTAAGGGTTGAAAACATGTATACCTTTCTTGGTCAATTACCAACCTACTTCACCTGAGTGCTTTTATGGTTATTGAAGAAAGATTCTACATTATTGTGGTTCCCAAGCAGGTTGTACAGCATTTCAATCTCTCTCTAACAAGCTGATGTCACCCAGCTAGGTGATGATTTGTGGTACATGATAGGGCTACATCACATATCTTTTATGCATCTATTATTTCACTATGTAAGTCTTAGGCTAAAAGGAATTGTAGGAGTCATTTAATAAAATAATAACACGCATTGAATCTTTGCAACTTTATAATACATCATCATTTCTAAGCATTTTTACTTGCATTAGTTAATTTGATCCTCACTATTCAAAAATTGTTCCTATTTTGAAGAGTTTTGTAAGAATTCAATGAGAAAGTGCACAGAACCGAGCGCAATGACTGGTACATAATATATGCTTGATAAATATCACCTATTATCACTGTTAACTCTCTGAAATTGGTAGGCAATATGGTACATTTCCTATCACACTCTCAGGGATTTTCAGAGGATGAAGAATTCTGAGTTTTCTTGACCACCCCTTTGGCCACCAATTTAGCCATCTCATATTTGCTTATTTTGTTTGCTTGTTTCCAGATGACAGGGAAAACTCATATTGCAGTCTCTAGTCAGAATTGCATTATGTTAGGATGAGAAATATCTTTTCCAACCCTGGAAATTGGGGAAGTTCCAGTGTTTTCATGGCTGTCAGATCTGAGAAGCTGACATTAGGGCTTGTTGCTCAGGACTGTCTTTGGAGAGTTGGATCAGGTTGGACAAGGGGCAGTCTTCTGGAATGAGCTCTTAACTGGGAACCAGGAGCCAGAAGCTAAAATCTTAATCTTTATCTACTGAGTCATTGAAGACTAGAATCAGGCTGTTAGCATTCCCTTTGCAAAAAGATTTGTCTCTGTTTCATTCTTATTTACTTCATAAAACTTCACTACATGAAGTTGAAACTGTTTTAGGGGATATATGCTTGAGATACTTATTTTCAGATAGTTTAAATACTTGGCCAGTCACATGGTGAACAAGATGATGGATTAATTTTGACAGTTAAACCCAAAAGAAGGTAAAAAAATGTACTGGAAGCAAAAGCTTAGAAGTCACTTTCTGCTGAAGTCCCTGGACTATGGGACATTGATCAGGCACTCTCTCCATCCTGAACATGACAAAGCCTAGGGGACCCAGCCTTTGACGACATAGAGCACACAGTAGCAGACTTTTCTTCAAGGTCCTTCCTTCTCCTGTCCCCCTGATAGAGTTCTTGGTTGAACTCAACTGGAAAGTGGGTCATGTGGGTCCAAAATGAAGATGATGGCTATCATGGTAGGACATTGGGATCCTGCCCAACATAAATGCCTGGTTTGGTAATTATTGAAATGAGACATGATTTACACCAAGCTTATTTTCCTGTTGGTGTAGACACAAGGCCGTTGTTTCACTCAAGGAAGTCATAGCTTTACTGTTCCTATATGAAGATTGCAGGGAAATTCTGAGACAGGATTCCTGAGCTAGTTATTTATATAAATACTAAACACATATACTTCTCTGCTGAGCAGAAGCACTGAGAGGATGAACTGTGTGTTGTTCTCTTAATCTCTCTCTCTCTCTCTCTCTCTCTCTCTCTCTCTCTCTCACACACACACACACACACACACACACACACACACATACACTAAGCAAAAACACCACAGCCACATTTAGTGAACAAGGCTCCATGACCAAGTAGAGCAGTATTGATGCAGAAGATTAGAAGACTTCTTCTACTTCATGCCTCAATGTGCGCTTTTCTTAAGCAGGAACATAAGTGAATAATTACATGTATACCATGGAAAGTTCTGTGGTTTTATTCTTTCACCATGGATCTATGGATCTGCCATATGTTCATCTGTATACAGACATTTGAACTTTACTTTCTAACCAATTATGAGCTTCCAACCAAAGTTCCTAACACAAGAAACTTAGAGATGCTCTGAAGCCACCTTCTCATGTGATAGGTGAGAAAACAGGGATCCAGAAAGCAGAATCAACTAGCACTAAAGCTACACAGCTGGTTGATAGATCATGACAGATGTCCTAACTCCAAGTCTAAGGTTTCATCCTATACACCACATTGGTTTTTCTTTACAGAAACAATTTTTAGTATGTAAAATATGATTAAATTCTCCTTTATGTAGAATTCCCTTCATTTACTTCATTTATGGTTAAAAAGTGAGTGGTTTAATGAGAAATGGTTATGGGAAAAGTCTTGTCCTAAAACAAGGGACTTTGAGATCATCTAAGTCTTCTACAATATTTATGTCAAGTGATTTGCCAGACTTTGTTTAAACATTTTCAAAGATGAGAAATATACTGTCTCATTTCAGACAGTTCTTGATGATAAATTCCTTAAAACTGAACCAAAAGCATGTGAGGCTCTAGAAGGCAGATTTTTATTTTAAGTCACTTAGCTTGAGCTGATGCCCAGGGCTTCTAGTTTGCCAAAGTCCCTGTGATGATAACAATAGTGACATTGGTTTAGATGACACCTTTCTTCTACTTGGGATATCATTAGAGCAGAACTCCCTTAAGGGTGGTAGGGCTTGGTGCCCAGCTCAGAGAACACTAAAACCACCCAGTCTTTGGGCAGCAAGGCTAGAAAAGAGTGACAAGGAGAAGTGATTGCAATTTCAAAGAATCCACAAAGCATCTGAGTTAAAGAGCCAGGATTCTGCCACAAGGAGAAACATTAGCTTATTTGTAAGGAGCAAATAATGTGGCACCTAGATCATAGTTAAGGCCTTCTCAGATATGCTTCATTCTGCATGTTGGAAACTGTCCCTGATCCTGGCCACTAGCCCACAAGAGAATGTCTTGCAGGAGAGGAAGTATAAGGCAGAGCAATGAGTCAGATGACCTTGTGCAGCTCTTCTACCCAGAGGATTCTTTGTGGGTACTATTTTCCCTCTCCTTAACAAATAGACATTGATGGCCATGCATGGATGGGGTTCTAAGTACTTTATGGGTACACTAGAGGCCCAGTGCACAAAATTCATGCACGGGGGGGGGGGGGGACGGGTCCTTCAGCCCAGCCTGCACCCTCTCGCAATCTGGGACCCCTCGGGAGATGTCCGGCTGCTAGCAGTCAGACATTTCTCTCGCAATCTGGGACCGCTGACTCCTAACCGCTGGCCTGCCTGCCTGTCTGATTGCCCCTAACCACTCTGCCTGCTGCCTGATCACCCCTAACCATTCTGCCTGCCTGCCTGATCGCCCCAACCCTTCTGCCTGCCTGCCACATCACCCCTAACTGCTCACCTGCTTGCCTGATCATCCCTAACCATCTGCCTGCCTGCCTGATTGCCCCTAACTGTCTTTGCCTGCCTGCCTGATTGCCCCTAACCACCTATGCCTCAGCCCCTGCCGGGGCAGCTTTGTCCAGAAGGACATCTAGAAGGTCATTTGCTGTCCGGTCTAATTAGCATATTATACTTTTATTATTATAGATTCTGAAGTCAGAGCCTGGTTTTATAGTCCCAGCCTTGTGAGCTTGGAGAGGTCACTGAGTTTTGATGGACATTGTGTTCTCATTGACCTAAGTCAGAGTCTAAAGTTAGAGGGATAGTTGAAATCAGCAAGCTTGGCATTATATAGAGTTCCATGTCTAAAGCTAGCCTTCCTTCCACTCAATCCCCTTCCAGTCAGGGCAAATTCTTGATAAATGAGTTAGAGAGACTGGGTTGGATAAAAGAAAATTCTTTACTGGGCAAAGCTAGTTTGAACTGTTACTTTTAATAATAAATATCTGCTATGATATATTTAGTGATTACTAACATGGCAGTCATGCTCATTTCACATAATTCTCCAAAGTTTCTGTGAAGTAGGTAGCAGTTGCCATCATAGAGGCGAGAAAACGAATTTTAGAGGAGGGGTGAAGTCACTAGCTGGCAAGTATGAAACCAAAATTATAATCTAAGCCATGTGACATCAGAGCTCAGTTGCTTACTCTTTATAGTATACCTGTGCCATGTTGAAAAATATATGTATATGTCTTTGTGCATATCCATAAAATCCCAGGGAAACAATACTGTGTGTATATATACATATATTCCTGCTCAGCAACTACTTGCTTTGTGAAATGAAGGCCCCTTCTTACAACTTAAGGCTGTTGCAACTCATGCATTCCAGGTATGTATTCTAGAACTATGAAAGGGAGAGAATCTGAGGCTGTGAGGCCAAGGTGACCTTTCAGTAATAAATAATAAGCATGAGGCCTTCATATTCTCAAAAAATTCTATTTTAGGCAAATTTTGGTACTTAGAATATTCTAGCACAGTGTGTTTCACAGTAGCATATTTTATTTTTAAACTTTCAAATACTTTTAAGATGTCCTATGAATGTACCACCCAGACAACACTTGCTGATGATTTTTTAAAAAAATAATGCACATGTGTGGCTCAAAAGTATGAACATGATAACAGAAAGAAAATGAAAAGTGAAAGCCTTTACCCATCCCTGTGCAATCTTTAGAGCCTCTCCACAAAGACAATGGCCATTAACCAATTTTTAAATTTATTTTACACAAAGGGATTCATACTTCTTACACTAAGCCAGGTCTTCCTTTTTCATTGGTGTTTATCTTAAAGACCTAACCCCACGGCAGCACATCTGGGTTGACTGGGTTGGTTTTAATGAATTTAATATGAATAAAATAGTGATAATCACAACTGACATTTATTAAGCATGTATTATGTGCCACTCACTGTTCTAAGCACTTTCTATATATTTATTCATTTAATTCTCTTCAAAGCCACATGAAGTATTTTGCTGGATATTTCATTTCCCCTTCCTCTTGCCCCAATCCATTCTATACTCTGATGTCTGCACTGGGAGGTTATCTGGAGGGGGACCATCAACAGCAACTTGGTCTCTAGTTTCCTCTTGAGTTCAGTCAGTGAGAGGCTCCAAAAGACATAAGTGGGAGGATGAAGAGAGAGGTCTGGTATTTGGTCCCCTAGTATTTGGTCTCTCCTTATGGTCACCTATAGTTGCTCCATCCTTGGAGTGCAGGCCACAACTCCAGACCAGTGGCCCTCTCCATCCAGCTCTCTTTATGTATTTCATAGACTGAACCCTCTTCTCACTAATTAAGGGCCAAGGAGTGCTAATAGCTCTCTACTTTTTCCAGCTCTGTATTGTCCCTTATGGCTTCCTTTACCCTCTCCACACCATGTAAGTTGTCCATTTTATTAAACTCTCCTTAAACTACTCAATTTGAGTGTGCAGTTTGTTTCCTGCTGGCACCTGACTAATACAAATACATGCTTTTGTCCCCATTATACCATTGAGAAAACTCAGGCAAAAGAAAGTAAGTACACAGACAGTAGGTACTAGAACCAGGATTTGACCCATGAATTGGATTCCTAGAGACTTCTCTCTCTCTCTCTCTCTACAGAGTAACTCTTCAAAGGGACATACTTGAATGTATATTCCCATGACACTCAAGCATTTTTCAGTGTTTTACTAATATGAATAATGTTTCTGTGAATATCCTTATATGTTCATCTTGTTAAACATAGAATTATAACAGGGTCCAACTTAGCAATGACAAGCCAAAGAGTATGTACAATTTTTAATTTGAGACCACTCTTGTCAAATTGCTGCACTACTTAATCAAATTAAATACACTTATACACTATAACCTGATAATTCTACCTTGATATAAATATAGATGTAGATGTAGATATAGAGATAGAGTTATATAGAGAGTGAGAGAGAGAGAAAGAGAGAGAGAGAGAGAGAGAGAGAGAGAGAGAGAGAGAGAGAAAGAGAGAAAGAGAAACACAGAGAGAGAGAGAGATCAAATAAATTCTCATACATGTCCATATAAGGATGTATACAAGAATGTTCATTGTGGCTTTTTTCCCCCAGAAGTGAGAAGTTCGAAGCAACTGAAAGTCCATAACTGGGATAATTGGTACCATGGGATTCTGTGCAGCAGTTAGAAACAATAGTTTAAATGTATCCATAATAATACTGCAGCAAATATAATGCTGAGTGAAAAAAGTAAGATGTATACTATAACATCATTTTTGTAAATTAAAATTACATCCACAAAAAATGATATTTCACATTTTGTAAGAATATATTAAAAATGTACCATTAAACATGAGAAATGATTGTCTATGGGGAGTTATATGTGGGATAGAGGAATAAATGAATAAATGAAGGTGGGGTGTGGTAGGAAGTAGAGAAAGATATTGTCAAATTTCCTTCCAGAAAGGAAATTCCATTTACATTCATACCCACAATGTAAGAGTGTGACCATTTTTCCATACCATTTCCAGTAGTGGGTGTTATTGAAATTTAAAATAAGATTTCACAAGCTGATGGCTATTATCAACTTAAATTTTTTCCAGTCTGATGCTTTAGATTGCATTTTTCCATTGTGAGTGGGCTTGAGCTATTTTTATGTCTTTTCCTGTAACTTGGGATACTGCTAGAAATGTTCCTTGCTCTTCAAGGGATTGGCAGATCCACCATAGCAGAATCTTAGATCAACAGGTCTTCTGCCATCCACAAGCACAGGAATGTCCCACGGTCACTGGCCATACAACCAAGAATGAAAATGAATGTGGGTCCCATGGTCATATTTAAACCCTCTCCCCAGTTCTGAAGTCACCAACTAATGACTGGTGACTCCATAACCGTTCCAAACCAGGAGTCCATCTGTGTTTGGTTGGTACCCTAGCTGCACATTCAGAACATTTCAAATTCACTCACACTTAATGCATCAAAAAGCACTGCTCTCTCTCTGCACTGGGTTATTTAATGTTGTAGGGATGTTTCCATGAGCCCTTTTTGTTAGCTGGGCTTTTTTTAAACCTTTCCCTCCACCCCTCCTCCTTTTTTTTTTCTCTTTTCTTGGAAGAAGTTGATTCTTTGCCAAGACTAAATGAAAATCTGGCTCCAAGTTCAACTCAAAATTTACTAGCTGATAAATTGGAAGTAGGGAGTGGGTTGTGAAGGTGGAAGGGGGAAGAGAGTAGAGAGGATGAGAAAGGCTTTCACTTGGGGGCAAGTTCAAACATGAACTTAGAAGCTATTAAAGTGTCTGATTTGTGCTGAGTCATATGGAGGCGGGAGTCAGGGGATGATGCTGGCTACCTGCCAGCCACATGCGCTGCCCAGGTTGATGAACAAGCTCCAAAAGAACTACAACAGGATTATAATTTCACCAGCATTTAAAATATATCATTAGAAGCCACGTGCATGACACAGAGCAAGCTATCAGCCTCGGCCTGTTTTGTTCATCTATATGACTGATGCCTGAGTATCCGTCTCTTTCTTGGACCCCAGATTCCCATTCAATTCTTTCCCTACCTTTATTCATTATGACCCTTTCTCCTATACTTGCCTCCTTCCTCCAACTGAGTCTTTCTAGAAGCCTCTCATTCAACAAGGGGGGGAGGGGGGGCAGGGGAGGTGGAGTCATGGTGAAGACTTCAACCCTTGAAGAGTTCTAAAGGACAATCTTTCCTAAGATAATGATGATGATAATGATATTAGATCAACTAATATTAAAAACCATCTTCAAAGGTTGATAATGTTATATCTATTTTTATAGATAAGGAATCAAAGCCCAAAGAACTTAATCAACTTCTCCCAGTTTACAAAGCTAGTAAGTACAGTCTGGATTTGAACCCAGATGTTTCTGTGCCCTTAACCACTATAACCCCTGCCCTTCTTTCAAGCACCCTTATCTCAGCTCATAAATATCTACTGACCTTCTCCCTTATGTTTCTGAGCTTTGGCACTTGCTGTTTTCTTAAAAAGCTGAGGAAAACAGGGGAGGGGGGGGATGGCAGGGAGGGGAGAGCAGAGAAGGGCAGCAAAGAGCAGGTCATTTCAGGTCTTGAGTTCCTTCCATGCTAATTCCTTGCTCAAAATCTACTTCAAAGATCATCCAAACATTCAGTCACAACTTTTTTCTCTCAACATTTTATTGTGAAAAATTTCACACATACAGAAAGTTGAAAGGATGATGCTGTGAACACCCTTGCATGTATCTACCATCTCGATTTACATTTAAGCTTTTCCCTTCTTGTTTCATCTTATCTATCCATCTCTGCATACCTTTATTCATCTACCTGACCCATTTTATTTTTTGGTGCACTTCAAAGTGAGTTGCAGACATTAGCACTTTATACCTCTAAACTTTTGTGTTTCCTTCTTTTTACTTTATACAAAACAAGAATCATAGCTAACAATTACGAAGTGCTTACTCTGTCGGGCACTGTGCCAAGCACCTTCAATGCATTACATAATATGACTTGCATGGTAAGCCTATGAGTTGAGTGCAATTACCACCCTCATTTCACAGTTGAGAAGAACTGAAGCACAGAGAACAATGACTGCAGCTAACATTTATTTAGTGCTTTTTTTGGCGACGCACTATGCCAAGTGTTTTTCATGCATTATCTCATTTAATCTTAACAACAACCACCCTAAGGTAAATTTTATTACAGATGAAGAAATAAAGACTTGGAGACTAAGGTCCTGCAACCTAGTAAGCATTAAAATCTGGGTCTAAATTTAGGAAGTATGACTGCACAGCCTCTCATTGGCTCACATTCATGTTGTCCCACTTCTTTTTGCTATTATGTTTTAATTTTTTGCTTTCATTTATGTTTACTATCAGACCATGGCATCTCATGGGCAAGAGTCATGTTTTAGTTTTCTTAGTCCCAGATCCTCAGTCAGATAGAACTTGACACTTCATAAATGTTGCCTGAATAGATTCATAAATAATGGATTATAATAACTGAAAGATTTGTGTGTTAGAACCAGTGGAGTGAAACATTGCTGAGTTCATGACCATTGAACAATGGAGAGCTTAAACCTGATGTCAGTTACTGCTTCTTGGTCCCCTGAGGCTTTCTTTACACCAATGGGCCCTGCATCTCACTTCATGCAGTCTTGGTGACCTGAAGGATGGGTGTGCAGCCTGGAGAATCTGAGCCCAGGCTGGAGTACACACTATGCCCATTGGTTCATCAGCCATCTTTTATGTGACCCCAACATAGCAGACATTAGGCTAAAGGCTGGAAGGACACATGGGCAAAACATACAAAGACTCATTAAAATAGCTCCTACTCTAAACAGAGCCCAGGAAAGTCAAGCTTATTTATCACCAGAACAAGAGGTATGATTGGGAATTTTATAGGAAAGAGATAAACCTACTTTTAAAAAACTTCCAAAGAAGAACAAATCATATTTCAATATGGGAAGGAGGTTCAGGGATGGTCAGGTCAAAAATTTTTATTTGGAATGGGCACAATTTTCAACAAAAAGAAACATGACAGAACTGAATGAGGATTAAAAAAAATACAGCCCCATGATGCTCCTATCACATGGGCATTGTTTTTGTTTTGTTTTGTTTTGTTTTGTTTTTAAATATATTTTATTGATTTTTTACAGAGAGGAAGGAAGACGGATAGAGAGTTAGAAACATCGATGAGAGAGAAACATCGATCAGCTGCCTCCTGCACACCTCCTACTGGGGATGTGCTTGCAACCAAGGTACATGCCCTTGACCGGAATCAAACCTGGGACCTTTCAGCCTGCAGGCCGATGCTCTATCCACTGAGCCAAACCAGTTAGGGACATGGGCATTTTTTTATGTTTAAAAAATTAAAACATAATACCAATGTTGAACTTCACATTCAGTGTGTTATTAACTGCTTCTACTGGAGCTATTGAGTAAAAATATCCAAGGGTGAGAAAACAGACAACAGTGAGGCCAAACTCAATCACCATGTTTATTACCAGGCAGAGCAGCATCGTGGGCATGCCTGAGAGAGAAAGAATCACTGACTCCAGATCCAGTGTCCTTGGCATTAAACCTCACTGATGGGATAAGAAGATCATGGTTTGGAAGTGAATATGGCATATCACAGAGATAAACAATTCATTTTTCCAAATCTGATAACTTCACAGTGTACACGTTATTAACTGCCTCTACTGGGGTTATTGAGTAAAAAAATCCAAGAAATTTGAAAAGTTAGTAAAGCAGGGCTTTGGATAAAAAACTAGGCATTGAAATGAAGTTTACTCAAGAGCATCTTTTGATACAGCTTTGTGGTTATAAGCACAGTCTCTGGAACCAAACTGTCTGAGTTTACTACCTATTACTGGCTGTGTTACCTTGTGTATATAACTTAGCCTCTCTGTGCTTCAGTGTCCTTAAATGCATAATTAAAAAAAATTTGGCCTGGCTGGTGTGGCTCAATGGTTGAGCAATGACCTGTGAACCAGGAGGTCACAGTTTCATTCCTGATCAGTGCACTTGCCCAAGTTGAGGCTCAATCCCCAGTGGGCAGCATTCAGGAGGCAGCTAATTAATGATTCTTCTCATCATTGATGTTTATATATCTTTCTCACTCTTCCTTCCTCTCTGAAATCAATAAAATACATATATTTTTAAAAGAAAAGAGTTGTACTAAAACATGCAATTGCTGTTCAGATTAAATTATATTCTAGGGTAAAAAAAACCCTAGAATATAGTTGTTTGGTAAGAGTAGCTTGATTTGTCATTTACATCTCATTTTACAACTTTCTGTTAGGTGCCTTAAAGTTTTAAAAAATGGAGACCTGCTCACATGACTTCAAAGGATTGGAGTTTATTACAAAGAGATGTGGCTTGAAAGAAGTCCAGGAAACTCCACAGTTCCATGGCCAGGCCTCAGAAATCTGGAAAATCATTCTTCAGACTTTTGCAGCCATTCTGGTCATATGACCAAACAGCATTGGTCTGCTTGTCTCCAAAGAATGAATTCTTTACTCCCTTTCCTCATGTTTTCTCCTTTTCATCTTTCCTTCCCTTTGTCCAGAGAATTGAGTATTCAGGCCCCTCGGTCCATTGCCTATTCCCTAGCTTGTTTCTTACTTATTTACTTTTACCAACATTCCTTCATCCAATTCTTCTCTGTCCCCCACCCCTTAGGCAACCACACTCATTTTTAATGTATAGCTCTTGTTTTGTATGCTTTCTTGTAAAATAGGTATTTTTTGAATGCACCTATTATTTTGAATACATCTAAGAATTGTATTTTGTTATATATCTCTTCTGTTTCTTATTTTTTTCCACCCATCACTGTTTATAAGTTCATCCACATTATTAAATGTTTATCCAGACTGTTTATGTTCCCTGTTGCTTAGTTCTCCATGATATATACCTGTCCTAGATTGCCTATCTAATGTGCACTGATGGATTTTTAGATTGCCACCAACTTTGTCATTACAAACAGCACCATAATGAACATCTTTAAACACATCCCTTTGTAGGCCTGTGTGAGAGACCCTTGGGAAATATACGTAGGGTTCATTTTAATTTGAGTAAATTGTGTCAGATTGCTCTCCAGAAAGGCTGCTTCTGGCAACACCCTAACAGCAGTGCATAAAGTCATTCCACACCGCTGACAACCGCAGCTTTCTAATTTTGAATCCATGGATTCTCAGTCATCCTCATTTTTCCATAATTCTGTTTCTTCCTGTTACTGCTTCATTTTCATTCCCCACCTTGCCCTGCATGGCAGTTACCTGTCCTTAGTTTTTTCCAATCTCCTGCATACTCCTCACAGTTTTTTACTCATGGCTTCTATTGTTTTCTGCAGCAATAGTGTCTCTTGGCATCCTTGTCTTTCTGTTTTACTTTCAAACACACCCATTGTCCTTTAGTCGTTACTCAGTTTGGCACACTTTGATGAAGTAAATTCTTACCCTGGGCCACTTCTTTTGATGGATAATGGCTCAGACGTCAATCCCTGGCCCAATCAGATGCCTCCATGCTGAGGGTTACATGGTTTAAGCCTGTTAAGATATGGGGAATAGGACTCTTTCCATAGGAATCTATGAACACGATGGGCATTCAGATCCATGGATTGTCCAATATCTACATTGGTTTGATATTTTATTAAATTAACCAAAATTTACCAATTTTGATGTGGGGCAGTAGCTGCAGTTATTCAGGTAGAACATCAATCTCAAAGTTATTTTTAAGTAAACACAGTGAGAAATAATCCACTAGTTTCCCTTTATCTATCTTGGACCCCTCTTTTCCTTCTCCTTATATTTCCTTCTCCAACCCATACACGTGATGTTAGGAAAACCCTGTTTTAATCCAAAGGACAGGTTATTTCTGTTGTCTAGATTACAGTGGTCGGCAAACTGCTGCTCGCGAGTCACATGCGGCCCCTTGCGTGTGGCTCTGCCTAAGCCTTAGGAGTACCCTAATTAAGTTAATAACCATGTAACTACCTATATAGTTTAAGTTTAAAAAATTTGGCTCTCAAAAGAAATTTCAATCATTGTACTGTTGATATTTGGCTCTGTTGACTAATGAGTTTGCTGACCACTGGCTACTAACAGCCATGGGCAAACTACGGCCCGCGGGCCGGATCCGGCCCATTCAGCTGTTCTATCCGGCCCGGGGAGCCGAAAGAGCGGAGGGTTCTCTTGCTCTCCCCTCTGCTCCTTCACCAGCAGCAGTGTTAATATGTATTAGTTCACACAAACACTCCATCCATGCTTTTGTTCCGGCCCTCCGGTCCAGTTTAAGAACCCATTGTGGCCCTCGAGTCAAAAAGTTTGCCCACCCCTGGGCTAGAACATACTTCTTAAAACTGCCTTTTGACCAGACTAAAGCAACTCCATTCTTTAGAAGAATTAAATGTCATTTTTTCAGAGAAAAATTAATGCCATCTTTATTCTGGGATAAATTTTCCTTCTGATGTCCCCATCCCCTTCCATCACATGCACCATGCTTTATTAGAATTGTTGTTTTGTCCTACAAGATATGAGAAGCCTGAGAACACGGATTGCACCTGTCCTGTTCACTGGTGTATTTCTTTTTGCTATGTGCTCAAAAAATATTTGGGTAACTTTGTTGAATGTTAGAGCAGTGACATCTCCAAGATACTGAGATTAAATCACAGTCCAACCGTAGCCAGTAAGGGCATGTACCTTGGTTGCAGGCTGTTCTCTGGCCCGGGCCCTGGTCAGGGCTTGGGCAGGAAGCAACCAATCGATGTGTTTCTCTTACATTGAGGTTTCTCTCTGTCTTACCCTCTCTCTTCCACTCTCCCTAAAAATCAATAGAAAAATATTATTGGGTGAGGATTAACAAATATATATATATATATATTTCAAAGTTCAGTTACAAATCATAGATCCTGTATTATCTACTCAGACATTTTTACATATGAAATTAAGTTTTCAACTTGTAAGGATCTACAAATATATAGCAAGGGTATTAGATGGGTAAAGATCATTAGATAATTCCATGCCTATTAAGAGGAATTTAAATGCCAATTACTTGAGTAGGAGAATAAACTAATACTCTGATCATAACATAAATTCATAAAACAAAGATTATCAAAAGGGTGTGAGAGATGAAAATACGCTGGAATTGTCCTGTCTAGATACTTTGTTTTCCCTGGAAGAGAAATTAATGGATAATCTATATGGCATATACATGACTATATACCCACAGAGCTAAGTAAGGGGTTTTCTGGTCCTGTCCCTCACATATCTGGAGCATGTGGCTTGTGGGAGGAAGCACCATCCAGCTGCACGTGGTCTCTGAATGCTTACAATGGCCAAGCAGCCTCCTCTTTGGCTGCTGCCAAATTGACCTTGGATTCCAGCTTCCCACAAGCCTTTATTTCTTAGAATCATAGACTCATCAAATTCTCTAGTGGTTTTTTTTTTCCTCTGTGCCTCTCACTGACCCAGTTCTTCTCACTGACCCATGGAGGAGTAGCAAAAAGAGATATTCATTTAGGGTCAGAGCCTTTATGTGCTATGATCCAGTATGCACCCTTCCCCTCATCCCACATTAGTTGGCTGTGGAGATAACTGGGGGATGCAGACTTCAGACCTCTGATTTCCAAGTAGAGTGAAGTTGTTCCCCAATACACACAGCTTCCCAGTAAGAAAAATTGTATACAATATTTACATTTTTTTCCTAGTTGCTACAGGAATTAGAAGCAGTGGCCAAAAAAATAATATTAATAAGGAGTCCTTTGTGACCAGCTGTTATAAAACAGGATTTTTCACAAGTATTTACTCTCCCTGCAGAACGAAGCATTGAAGTGCAAAAGTTCACCCGAGAATGCCCACTGCTTTTCTTTAGACCTTCCAAGAGACACACAAGCTTCTTATTTTTCAGGGCCCATCTGGTCATAAATTGCATTCAACATTAATTTATGAAAACAAATGACACCAGCCTACTCCAAGACATTTTGAAATGGGAGAATTAGGCAGAGTAATAAAGTAGGAATAGAATAAAAACACCCAGACCCCAGAGCTGCCCTGGCAATGTCCCAAGGCACACAAGGACCCCGAGTATCCCTATTCAAACACATTTTGCTCTCACAAAGTTACAGTTATTTGATCACAAGACATGAAATTACCACTTTGTCACAAAGTGTGGCAGAAAATTAAACACATCCAAGACTTTCTCCATGTGACTGGGATCACCATTCCTTCTACAATGTATACATCAATGGTGATCACCACAAATGGAGAAAAGAAATAAACAATTGGAGAGATAAGATATTAGGGTCATATTCCTTCTCTACAGCCAAAGTGCAGACATGGGGAAAGGAGTATAATTGTTCCTTCTCTCAGTTATCAGGAAGGATTTTTTGACCAAGGGGAACTAAGGAAACAGAAACATAATCTGAAAAAGAACCTTCAGAAAGATCTTCCTTCAGAGTGTTTAAAGACCAGAAGAGATCCCCATCATTCTGCCCTTGAGGAAAAAGACATCCCAGTTTGGCAGAATTACTTGTTTTCCCTCTTGAAATGGTTCCATCCTGGGAAGCACATTCATGGCGAGATATCTCTGATTGATTCCACCCTGAAGTCTTCTTGGTTGGTCCTGAGAAGTGGGCAAAAGGTAACACCCTGCTTTGTAAAAGTTGAGTTCTCCCTGCTCTACTACTGGAAGTTGAAGTATGGTCTCAGGCACTGTGACAGAGAGCCTAAAGGCAGGGTCCTCAGCATTAGGAAAAAGATAGAGTGTTTTCTAGACTTTCCCAAGACTGACATGAGGTAAATACGCAAGCTGTGAATCATTCACTTGATGACAGAATTGGAAGAGCTAAGGAAAGCCCAGGGGAACCAAGGGGAAGAAAAAGTACAGGAAAAGATTTCCAGAGATAGAGAGAACAATTCCTCAGCGAGCCAGCTTGGACAAAACACTTTAAGGGAGGCACGTCTTCAGCCTGTCTTTAACAGATGTTTACTCACTCACTGTGGTCCTGGAGCCAGCTGTGGCTGATTGAAGAACATTTTCCATCACAGATCCTTTGTGGTGAAAAAGAATAAAGTTGAATATGGATGGCACCAGATTGCATCTATGATTTATCATTTTAGTCTTGTCACCAAGAATCAAAGCCGTACTCAGCAGGCCTAAGGAAAGGGAAAAGCAATGAAATAGATTTGTTATGAATCAGTTATTTGAGGTCAATCTGGAAAGTTTCTTTAGTATATTAAAAAAACATTTAAAAGAAAGAAAGAGAAGAACCAGTGATTGCTCATGGATAAGTTTCAAGGATAAAGAATTTAATATGCTAAGGAGGCAGAGCAGCACATTCTCAGGATGGAACAATATCTTAACAATTTAATGGGAATATAATTCCTGGGATGGTGAGCCTTCTCCAGAGGTCATTTTACCTATTACCCTGACTCTAAGAAGAGCTGTAGTCAGGCCAACATAAGAGCTGTCTGTCCTTATGGAACTTGTCTCTTTGCTTTATAGTATTCAGGAGCAGCATGCTTTTATGTTTGAACTCAGCATAAAATGTTGTCTACCTCTTGACTCTTCTCAGATTCTTTCCTCTTCTTTTCTGCTTCAGAACTTTCACTCTTGCTGTTCCTGTACCTAGAATACTCTTGCTTCTACTCTTTACTGACTCCTTCTCACCCTCATTCTCAGGTGGAATGTCACCTCCTCCAAGAGGTATTCCCTTACGACCTCATCTAAAGCAAAGATGATCCCTTATTTTCTACTCCATTGCTCTGTTTATATTGTAGTAATTATCAAATTATCACATTTTAATAATTATCAGATTACCGAAAAGGAACTGAAAATACAAATTAGGAAGTAATTTTAATTGGATGAAAATAAAAATATGTGGTATGTCACTAATGTAGTACTTTGTAAGGAAAGATGTAGCACCACATAGCTATATGATAAAAAAAAAAAAATCTCATATCAGTTGCCATACTTCAGTTTCCACCTTTAAAAAATGGAGGGAAAAAGACCAAATTAAACTCAAAGTAAATTTTTAAAAAAATCAAAGCAGAAATAATAAAATGTAAAAGAGTAAAATAATAGAAAATAGAAAATTTAATTAACCAATAAATTAATGGTAGTTCTTTAAAAACAGCAGTAAAATTGATACGCCTCTAATCACAATTATCAGAACAAATCAGAGAGAAAGAAATAGAGCATGAATTACCAATATCAGGAATGAGAATGGGCATCATTACAAAGTCCACAAATATGAAAAGGATAATAGAGGAAGAATATGTACAACTTTATGCCAATAATTTGACAACCTAAGTGACATAAATTTCTTAAAAGACACAAACTACCAAAGTAAACTCAAGAAGAAATAGGTCACATAAAGAAATTTAATTTGTAATTTTCAATCTTCCTGCAAAGAAAACTCCAGGTTCAGATGCTGTCATTGCTGAATTATATTTGAGGAAGAAATTGTAGCAATGCTATAAATGATCCCAGAAAGTTAAAAAGGAAAGAATATTTTCCAACTTTTTCTATGAGCATTACCCTGATATAAAAATTATACAAAACATTATAGGGAAAAAACTACACACTAATCACCATCATGAAATAGATGCAAAACTTCTGGACAACACTTTAGTCAATCAAGTCAGATAATGTGTATAAAGAATATGACACATGACCAAGTAGGGTTTACCCTGAAAAATCAAGTTTAAGTTAATATTGGAAAGTTAATCAATGTAACTCACTATATTAGCAAGCTAAAAAAAAAATGATCATCTTAATACATGCAGTAAAGCATTTTGACAAAACCCAATATCCATTCCTAACCAAAAAAAAAAAAAAAAAATTAAAACACACACACACGCACACACACACACCAAATGGTGAAAAATAAATACTTTTCCCATAAGATCAGGTATAAGAAAATGATGTCTCCTCTCACCATTTCTATTCAACATTACACTGCAAGTTCTAGACCAAACCATCAGGCAAGAATAATAAATAAAAATCATCCAGATTGGAAAGGAAAAAGTAAAATTGACTCTATTTTCAGACAACATGATTCTCTAAATAGAAAATCAAGTGGAATCTACAAAATATCAATTGGATTTCTGTATCTTAGCAATGAACTATTGAAAATTTATATTAAAAGCAACATTATTAAAAACTAGAGGCCCAGTGCATGAAATTCGTGCGGGGGGGGGGGTGCCCTCAGCCCAGCCTGCACCCTCTCTAATCCAGGACCCCTCAGGGGATGTCCATCTGCCAGTTTAGACCCGATGCTGGGGATTGGGCCTAAACCGGCAGTCGGATATCCCTCTCACAATCCAGGACCACTGGCTCCTAACTGCTCACCTGCCTGCCTGCCTGATCGTCCCTAACTGGCCCCCTGCCAGCCTGATCACCTAACCACCTCTGCCTGCCAACCTGATCGCCCCTAACTGCCTCCCCCCACCGCTGGCCTGGTCACCCCTAACTACCCCCCTGCCAGCATGGTCATCCTTTATTGCCCCTCCTGCTGGCCTGGTCACCCTTAACAGCCCCCCTCTGCCAGCCTGGTCTCCCCTAACTGCCCCCCTGCCATCCTGGTTGCCACCAACTACCCCCTTCTGCCAACCTGGTTGCCCCTAATTGCCCCCCTGCCAGCCTGGTTGCCCTATGTAGCCTGCTGTTCAGTCATTTGGCTGCCCCTCATTAACCCCCCTGTGGCCTGGTTGCCCCAAGAAGCCTGCCATTTGGTCATTTGGTCGTCCCTCACTAACCCCCCTGTGGCCTGGTCGCCCCATGCAGCCTATTCAGTCATCCATTCAGTTGTTTTGGATGTGATGGGTCCTGGCTCTTTATATATATAAATAACAACAAAATTTTAAATACTTATGGATAATTCTGACAAAAGATGTGAAAGACCTATGCCCTGGAGACTTCAAAACATTGCTTAGAGAAATTAAAGATGACCTAAATAATGGAGAGATGATGATTTTCAATCCATATCTCGCATATATACAAAAATGAATTCAATATGGGTCACAGAATGTACAACCTATTCTATGAAACTTCTAGGGGACAACATAAGAGAAAACCTTTGTAAACTTGGATTAGGCAAAGATTTATTTAATGCCACATCTAAAGCATAATTATAAAAGGAAAGAATCATACATTGAACATCAAAATTTAAAACTTCTTCTCTTCAAACATCACTGTTAAGATAATTAAAAGAAAACATAGCCCAGGAGGAAATATTTGCAAATAGTTTATCTGATAAAGAAGTTGTATCCAGAATTATAAAGAACTCTCAAAATTCAATTAATAAAAAAGCAAAAATTCTAATTAAAATGAGGAAATGATTTAAACTGAGATGCCCTAAAGAAAGTATATGGTTGGCAAATACACCCATGAAAAGATGTTTAGCATTATTAGTTATTAGGGAGATGCAAATTAAACTACAATAAGATACCACTCCAGATTATTGGAATTGCTAACATTTAATATGCTGACTCATACCAAGTGTTGGTACAAGGATGTGGAACAACTGTAACTATCATGCTGGTGGAAATGAAAAATGGCATAGCCATTTTCAAAAACAGTTTGACAATTTCTTAAAGAGTGAAACATACACTTACCTTAAGACCCAGCAACCCCACTCCCAGGTGAAATAAAAACTATTGTCACACAACAAACTTACACATGGATGTTTATAGCACCTTTTTATTAATTTCCCAAAGTTAGAAATGGTCCATATGTCCTTCAGTAGGTAAATGGTTAAATAAGATGTGGTACATCTTGTATATATCCTATCTAATAAAGAATGAATATGCTAATTGACCTTCACACCATCGCAAAGATGGCAGCTCCCACAGCCAATAAGGAGGGAATATGCTAATTGACTGCCAAGACCTCAAAGATGGCAGCATCCATAGCCACAAGATGGCTGGCAGTGGAGGGCAGTTGTGGGCAATCAGGCCAGCAAGGGAGGGCAGTTGGAGGCAACTGGGCTGGCAGGGGAGGGCAGTTGGGGGTGATCGGGTTGGCAGGGGAGCAGTTAGGCATTAATCAGGCTGGCAGGGGAGTGGTTAGGGGGTAATTAGGCTGGCAGGCAGAAGTGGTTAAGGTCAATCAGGCAGGCAGGCAGGCGAGCAGTTGGGAGACAGCAGTCCTGGATTGTGAGAGGGATGCCCGACTGATCAGGTCTAAACTGGCAGTTGGACATCCCCCAAGGGGTCCCAGATTAGAGAGGGTGCAGGCTGCGCTAAGGGACACCCCCGCCCAGTGCATGAATTTCATGCACCTGGCCTCTAGTAATGATAATAAACAGAGAATTAATTATTGATACAATCCATAGTAGAAGTATCTCAAAATAATTATCCTGAGTGAAAGAAACCAGACTACCCTCAAAACAGATTCAATGAGGCAGAATACCCAGTGCTCTGCCCCCATCAGCCAGTGGGATTCAGAAATGACTTTTGTCAGTTATAGCAATGGTATGAAAAACGTAGATGTCAGGATTCATGTCACTTGATTCTGCCTTTAGACACTAGCTTATTCTCTAGGGTGCATTTGGGATCACATTCTTATATTTGCCATCTCTTGGATAACTGACATTTCTTTAGACACCAACCTTTCCCTGCTACTGCTACGACCACAAAGCAGACTAAGAGCGTGTCTCAGAACTCTGGAGCAGTGACACCCAGGCATTGGGCAACTTAGGCATTCCATGGCATGACCTTTGAGTTGTGACTTTGATGCATCTAGCTGAAAGTGGGAAAAACTTGGTCATCTAAAGATGACCCACAAAAATAGAAGATTATTGCCTGAACTTAGAACACTCCTGACAGAAACCTCTAAAGTCAAATTCTCCAGAAACATAACCTGGATCTGTATTAATATTTGTTCAGGTCTCCCTTGGTCTTTTCTGAGAATTGGAAGCATGAAGAACTGCTCTTGCCCAGAGTGTGGACAAATGATGAAGCACGTGTTCACCTGGCTTTACATACGGGGCTCTGCTTTATGCTTCTGCTTTTCCTCTTCATTTTGAGCTAAGAGTTGTTTCCTTCATAGCCTCTGAAACCAAGTTTCATTTGCAATTATATTATTTAATCTTCAATTTATTTTGATAATTTTATAACTGGTTTTCTGCTTAAAACCCCCCAACTAAATTCATCCCAGGGGAATCTCTCCTTGCAGTCTGCCTTTATGGTCAACATCTTCCATCTGTCTATCTGATCCCCATGAAGCCAGCCAGCAGCAGTCCTGAGTCTTCCATGACTCTATACACCCTCCCTCTCCAGTTTCCCTGAGTTACAGCGGTTGCACATCCATTGGGATCATGAGAATTCTCAGAACCAGTTTACTCACAAGCATTCTTTCTACCTCTTCCAGCCCAAGCAGCTGCCTGTAACGTTACACATTTCTAAGAAGTTCATTATTAGCCAGGTCATCTGTTTCCCATATCCTCTCCAGGAGTCTCCAATCCCTATCACCCCCTCCAATTCAACTCACTGACCTCATTGCCTACCCAAAACTGTGAGTGGGAACGTGAGAGTAGGAATTTCTGGGCCAGGAGCCATAAGCTTAAGTGAGTGGGGGAAAGACATGCATCCAGCCTGTTAGCATCCCTGAGGAACCAGAAATACTAGATAGTCCTATGCCCTCTCAATAATGCCAACTCAGCAGTTTGTATTTATCACATATTCATTGAAGAAGAAAGTGAGTGAAGAACAAAGGAAGAGAGAGAGAGAGAGAGAGAGAGAGAGAGAGAGAGAGAGAGAAAGGAAGGAAGGAAGGAAGGAAGGAAGGAAGGAAGGAAGGAAGGAAGGAAGGAAGGAAGGAAGGAAGGAAGGAAGGAGGGAGGGAGGGAGGGAGGGAGGGAAGGAAGGAAGGAAGGAAGGAAGGAAGGAAGGAAGGAAGGAAGGAAGGAAGGAAGAGAGAAAATGGTAAGAGAATGCAGAATGCTGTCTTTGCCTTCCTGGACTATTTAGTTGAAAAATTGTTTAGAGCTCTGAGAAAGTTTAATTATTCCTCTCCAGCTTTGCCCATCACTGGACCCTTTCTGGGTTATGACTGCCAGATATTTAAAAATTTCTGAGAGATTATTTTTTATGTGGAAATATGGTCAAATGTTACAGAGAAATAGACAAGTTTCTAAGAAGTTGGACACCAAGAAAAGAGCTCAGTGTGAATAGAAAGGAAAATTTTAAACAAATCTTAGACATCAGCTATATATTCAAGAGTGGTTAACAGTATTTAAAATTTAGTGAGAAAGGTACCAAGGGGTATGTAAGTGTTTATTTTAAAGATGAAACAGAATTAGTTTCTGAAGTGTTGATAGATGACTTTCCTGTTTTAATAGAATAATTCTCCTTCTGTTTTTTTCTTCCTCTTGTTTATTTTCATTTCATTAATGTGTATGGCATGATAATTCACTCCCATTAACTGTCCAGACAGCAGTGGCCAAGCAGTCTCAACCTATGAGCCCAGGATTAGATTTATTTCTTGGTGACCATGTAATCCAAAAGGAGGTTCACCTCTTAAGGTGAAGGCCAAAGTTAAAAGTAGCTCACCACCTGTATTTCCACCTCATTTTCTCATTATCTATCTGTTTTCACTTGTATCTGTCTTCCCTTGATGACCAGAACCTCTGCATTAGTATGTAATGAGTGCATTTATAAAGATGGACTTCATCTCTTTTATCTCTAGGAACATGATTTTTTTCATATGATGTAAGATTCCACTCTGATATGTCCTTTGGGCCCAACATTCTTAAATATCAAATATCCTATGTTTTAGGTCTTTCTATCCCTGCTTTATTATAGAACTAAGAACATGCCACAGATAAAACTGAGTAAGATTCCTCAGGTAATGTTTATATTATCTGTCAATCAGCTTTCCAATTTTGTTAGACCAAACCCTCTAAAAAGCCACTGTAGGAAAAGAGATATAGATGGGGAATTAGAAAAAGCAAATGGACGTTCAGGAACATTCAGCGATCTCTGTAATATTCACACAGAGAATGTTAGGATTTGGAAGGAATTTACAAATTATGGTCCAACTCCTGCCAGTCTCACTGATTGTGTTGCTAGCCAGGCAAATGTGGACACCATTTGCACTCATCGAGCTTCATACAGTGACAGATCCAGGTCTAGGACTCAGTTTCTCTAATCTATTTCTTCCATGAAGCATTTCAATTACCTTACTTAGATGTTTGCTCACTCTTTGGTGTAAATGGAAAAATATAAGCTTTGTTTCCACCAGGGATAAGCATGGTACCCTCTCTTAAAAGTGTTCTCAGCTCTCACAGCTACAGCTGTGAATGCCCAGGTCAGCTCCAGAGGAACAGTGGGAAAGGACCACTGAGCAATCATACAAAGTCCACCATCCGCTCTGAATCCACCAAGGAGCAGCAAACCCTGAGAGGAATCAGCACTGACCACTGGTTCCCCTTTTCTAGAAAACCATTTTCTCTCTCAAGGGCCCCAGCCTCAACCTCCAACCTCAGCTCTGGAAAAGTGGATATTTCTAAAGAGTCAGCACTTGACCTAGCTGACTAGGGGCTAGAGATCTGTTCGTTATGGAAAATTTCATAAGCAAAGGGAATACATATATTTTAATTCTACTATTATGTTTATATGATTTATTTCCTGGGAGTTCTACTCTTAATTGAAAAGAGAAAAAGGAAGGAAAAATCTTCAAAGAACATACTCTGTAGCTTCTTGTACTCAGGTCATACTAATAAACTATACCCTTTTACTAGGCTGAGAGCAGGATGATTAGTTTTACCCTGCATCAAGCAACCAGAGTTGTGTGGTCAGACCATTAGGGAGTGTTCTCCTTCCCTGAAGGCCCACCTGTTCCAGTCCATTAGATCTGCCTTGAAGGTTGTCTGAGCTTTACCCTGTTTATCAGAATTTTAGCAGAGCTCTGGAAAAGGCAGACTGCAGAATGATTAAGGAAAAGACAAGAGAAAAATGGGAATTAGCATAAACAATGGGAATTTAAGTTATGTAACTGGCAAAAGTTTTTGCCAAGGAGAATTTTGAGTGCTTGGATATATTTTTAAATCTCCATGAATAGATTAAGGTCAAGCCAGGGATGCTGAATAAATAAAAATAAAGACGACTGAATGAGAGCGATACCAATTTATTCTCCCATCTATGAAAACCCTGAGATGCAGGCTTAGGAGAAAGGCTTGGTAACTTGTGCAAAGTAAACTCTCTAAAGGATGCTTTTTCTCTCATTCACTGTCTTCCTTTCCT
This sequence comes from Myotis daubentonii, assembly GCF_963259705.1. Taxonomy (NCBI): domain Eukaryota; kingdom Metazoa; phylum Chordata; class Mammalia; order Chiroptera; family Vespertilionidae; genus Myotis; species Myotis daubentonii. Next base: position 21,338,428 of record NC_081846.1, read on the forward strand.
TTGGCCTTTGCCTCTTTCAGTCCCAAAGAACATAATGCATTCATGTCCTAAACCTATTATATGAATTAGTCAGCTTCCTTAATTTTGCTTTCTTCTTCAAGCCCAAATATCTGATCTTTGAATTCTGAGGTATCCTGTTGATCCTATTTAATGCACCCAGCTTCTCTCTCATGACCTGCCTATCCACTCCTCAGACTTGCCCCTCTACCATCTTAGTCCTTAAGCTGCCCAGAAACCGGTCCCAGGCAAAAATGATGAGCTAGATTAGCCTGCCTTTTGAGTCCTCAAATTCCCAACCCCACCTCCTCTTCTCTTTGGAATCTAATGACCATTCTATTCCTTATGTTTGTGTATGAATCTCCAGTGTCTTCATAGACAAGACTGCCTTTGCCAATTCAATTGTCTCTGCTTCAAGCATTCTTCATACATATCTTAACCTGGCTCATTTCCTCTTTTAATTCTGGTCTCTGGCCAACTATTACTTTCTCAGAGAGAGCTTCCCTAAAATACATATATTGGTTATCTCTTGCTATTTAACAAATAGTCCCCAAAAGCTCTGGCTTTAAACAACAAATATTTATTACCTTACAGTGTTTCTCTGTCAAGAATCTATAATCAGCTTATTTGGGTGGTTCTGGATCAGAGTGTCTCCCCTAGTTTAGTCAGGATGTTGATAGGGATTGTTGTCATCTGAAGGCTTGATTGTGCTGGAGAATAGGTTTCCTAGATGGCTCGTTACATGGCTATTGGCAGGAGGCCTCAGTTCCTTGCCACATGCACCTCCTGAGCTGCTTGAGTGCCTCATAACATGAAAGCTAACTTCCCCCAGAGCAAACCATCCAAGGAAAACAGAAAGAAGACAATTAGGCTTCTGAAGAGAGTGTAAAAGGATTTGTGGACCTATTTTGAAGCATCATAACATACCCCCATATAAATACTCTCTGTCTGGTACTCTGACTACCTTATACAAATTTGTTTCTTTCATAGCAATTGATATTATTATATTATATATTATGTGTCAAGTATTAACTTCCTCACTGTACAGCAAGACCTATGTAAACAGGAATTTTGTATTATTCCACAATGGAGACTGAGTGCCAGGGTAGAACCAGGCATAGAGTAGCTCAATGGCTCTATTGTTTCCTAATTAAATGAATGTGTAGAGGAGGTTTGAGTTATAGGAAGGGAACCAGATTTGGACACTAGAAATTATTACTCCTATCCTGGTATATTTCCCAATATTTTATCTTAGAGGAATTCTAATGGTGGAATGTAACTCAGTGGTTCTGGAAGGAGACACAGGGATGCCCTCCCAATCCTCCATGGAGTCACTCCATTTGGGACCCCCTCCACTCTTTCTGGACAACTCCTGCTGGCCAAAATATAGCAAAAGTTTTCTCTGTTCCATACATGCAAACAAAAATTTTTCTGTGGAAGTCCTGCCATCTGCCAGGCAGTATAGACCTCAGAAAAATGGCAACTTCTCTAAGTAGAAAAGTGTTATTATTTCAGAGATGATGGTGAAGTCACCAGCTCTCAGCAGGTGCACCATCCTAATGCTGGTGTCTCTTCAATGAAGCTTCTCAATCAAGACCAAGGGAGCCCTGGTCCTTTGGGAAATACCAAGTCTTAGAAGCACTTCATGAAGCCTGGTGTTCTAGCTAAAGGTGTGAAGGAAAACCCCTATTCTGTAAAACTACTGTTTGGAATTCTCTGCTATTCTTTGGACGACCTCTTATTCTGAAAAAATAACTTTTCTTTCTAGCCTGCTTGAATAATAGGGGAGATAAACTTAGCTGTCTGACCTTGTAGGCCAGAGACTAGATACACCCAATGCCATGCCAGGTGAATTTTTTAATTGATAGAACTGTGTAGTTTTCAAGGCCGCCGCCAGCAAGCACACAAAGGTCTGGCTCTTCTATAGAAAGGGAAGTTCTGCTTGTAGCTTTGCTTAGAATTTGGATTCATTTCCCTAAACCTGCCGCAGTGAATAAAGTGTAACTCTAAACTCTCAGAGCGCTGTTTGGTTCTTGTCCGGTTTTTCTGTAACAAAGGGACAGTGATAAGGGTGGGATTGAAACAAAGAATTGATATTCACCCTCTAATTAATTTTCAGAAGGAAAAATGTCTCAAATCTGTGTGTCCGCTTCTGCCAAGTGGAGGAGCAGCACCCTCAAAACAGTAACAATGATGGTCAAGAGGAAAACAAAGCCACTTTGTGTAAGCCTTGGCTCCTGACAACTCCCTTCCCTGCTGTGACAGCAGAAGGAAAGGACAGGAAACTCTCTCTCTCTCTCTCTCTCTCTCTCTCTCTCTCTCTCACCTGGGAAATCATATCCTGGCTAAAAATTTGGGTCCTAAGGCTGCCACATTTCAATCAAAAGCTCTTTCAGAAGCGTGGAGGAGGAATAAGAATAAAAAAGTTATAGGGAGGCTGGAATAAGCAGAAAACTCAGATTTTTGCAAGCCGACAAATTAAAGAATGTCAGAGCTGGGAAAGCTCTCATAGATGTATTCCAACATCCTCATGTTTTAGATGAAGAACCAGCAAAGAGGTTAAAGGATTTGTTCATAGTCGCACAAGGGGGGATCACCAGGCAAAGGTTAGGAGGCAATTGTTAGAGTTGCAGACAGGAATGAAAGAGTCTGAAAAATACAAGTTGAGAATAGAGTTGAAGTGCTGGCTTCAGGTGATTTTTAGAAGCTGTGATTAATAGTATTTAGTGGTTATTCAGGAGGATTACAATAAGGATGGAACTATAATGTTCCTAGATTTCTGGCTTGGGAAACTGAGTGCATCATGGTAGGAGATTAAGATGGGAGACAGAAGAGAAAACAGGTTTCCTATCTGAGAGGGAAATTCAGTTGCAATGTCCAATAATCAATTAAGCATACAAATCAGGAAAGAGGTTCATATTTGAGAGACAACAGCATGTAGAGGTTATAATGGAAGTCATGGGAGTAGATGAGGGCTCTAGGAATGAATTTGTAAAAGAGAGTGGAGAACAGAGCACTTGAAGAACACTGGTGCTTGAGAAGCAGGGAGAGAAAAAAGAACTGGGGCAACTAAGGAGATGCTAGAGAGGTAGGGGAGGGTTTGGAGTGGGGCTGTGAGAGCCAAAGGTAGCTCACTCCAGCATCCAGGGACTGTGGAGTCCATGTGTACATAGCCAGGCCCCAGGACCTTTCACTCTTTCCTAGTGTTTCTGTTCTTCCCTGATCACGATGAGGCAGGAAAATCTCTAATCAATTTTCCCTGTTTTGCCCTCCTAGATCTCCAAGGATTATAAAGTTGAGAGGCTCCTGATACAAGGCCACAGTTCCCAAACGTAATTCAGGTGGGTGCCTCTAGAATCAGCCTCCACTTAGAGATTTCCATGAATGCTTTATTGACACACTTCTGGTGCCTTATACTGAGGGTCTAGTGTACAGATGTGTCTGTTCAAGCCATGTAGGTGTTCCATTAATATCTATGAAATAAGCCCTAGCCAGTTTGGCTAAGTGGGTAGAATATTAGCCTGTGGACCAAAGGGTCCCAAGTTCAATTCTGGTCAAGGGCATGTACTTTTGTTGTAGGCTCCTCCTCGGCCCAGGCCCTGGTCAGGACTCATGTAGGAGGCAACCAATTGATGTGCTCTCTCTGTCTTTCCCTCTCTCTTCTACTCTCCCCAAAAATCAATGGAAAAATATCCTCGGGTGAGGATTAACAAATATATATATAAAATAACAACCACCTCCTGCTTAGCAGACTTAGATGGGGGTTTTCAGAAAACATGACAGGAAAGGAGGAAAGAGAAGAGCAAGGAAATGCAGTTAAAACCAATATCTAAACAGAAGACTGCTTTCAAAGACTTGGTTTCTCCCCGAATTTAGCAAAGTATCATAAGTATATAGGAAATAAGCTTCTACTATGTGCACTCATCTCAATTAAAAATTAGGAATACATAGTTCCAGAAAAATATTGAACCAATTGGTTTCTCAAACAAGATATGAGAATCTTAGATGTAATCTAAGATGATGGGATGAACTAAGTCAGGACTTCAAACTAATGAACTAGGAGTCAGAGGGTATAGGAGAAAAAGTGCTGGGGTAAGAGTAAAGAGATTCATGTTCTAAACTTGGTCCTGCCAACAATGAGTTGTGGGTCTATGGGTATGTCTACTTAAGAAATGTTGCCTGAGAAAATAGATGGTTATGTCAGGTCTCACAACCAACAGTGCCACACAAGACATCATCCCCAGATGAAAAACCAAGAATACAGTACTATTGAGAATCTAAAAAGGAAGAAAATGTTAGAAGCCCAGGGAAAGAGGGACAGGTTTTAAAAGGTGATTATGGTGTTCAGAATATGCAGTTAATGTAAACAGATTTATGTAATTTAGGAGTGAAAGCACAGAGCAGAGAAAGAATAGATGTTTTAAGTAACCTTAAGCATTCATTTTCACTAGAGGAGGAGTACATGAAGGAGAGATATGGGTGATAAGGCTGGAGAAGTGGAATGGAGCTGAGTAAACCATGCTTGATTCAGTTTGCCATTCACAAGAGGCCATTAAAGGTATTCTGTTATTTATGAAATTATGCCGGGGTCCAACCCCAGCAGGTCCAGGGGTCCCCAAAGGTGTGGACGGAGTCGGTGAAGAAGGAAGGACACGGAGACAGTGTTCAGTTGATCAGCAGCCTAGCCAGGATCTCCAGCCAGGATCTCCAGCCAAGTTCTGGTCTGGATCTCCAGAGAGGTTCTGCTTAGGATCTCTAGCCAGGTTCTGTACAGGTTCTCCAGCCAGGTTCAGTCACCAGGTTCTAGTCAGGTTCTCTTGCCAATTTCTGTAGTCAGGTTCAGTCCAGGATCTTTTGCCATGTTCTCTCCAGCGAAAGTTCTTCTGTCTCCAGGCTCCATGTAGGTTCTGTCTTCTTGGCTCTCTTCTTAAGTTCTGTCTCCTGAGTTCTGTGTTCTAAGGTCTGAGTTTTTCTGTCTTGTTACAACTGTATTTATACCAGTTGATTCAATCCTATCAATCTCTATTACAAAGGTTAGGGCGTTTCTTATCTCCATTCCAGGGAGAAAAGATTATGTAGTTTAAGCATGATTGTTCGTAGTTAAAGGGATTAATTACCCGCCTGGCACTTAGTTGAGGGGTTTTATTCCCTCCCTAACTTCAGGGGAAAATCCCTACCTGGGGATTCAACCTTTCTCGGAGAGGTGACCTTGGTTAAAACACAGCGCCAAGAAGGTGAGCAAACATATTAAGAACCGTATGCCATATATGCCAGGTCCCTTAAAACAGCAAGGATGGACCGGCTCCCGGCAAAATTACAGTGGAAGTTTTGTCTTATGAAGATCAAGTCACCCAGGTACTACTAACCTATGAAGTGAGAGACACAGAATCTGCAAGGTCATTCGGGAGACTATTTCAGCCACTTTTCTTCTATGAGCTTCTTTTCCTTCATCTACACAAGGGAGGACTGGGGCAAGCTAGTATCAGGTCTCCAGGCTGTCCTAACATTCTACTTCTAAGTTTAACTAGATGTAGGCAAATGGAGAACAATTGGGCAGTTTTCAGGAAATGTCAGTGCCAAATTGGATAAAAGTACTAAAAAGAACTGGGAGAATTTGCCATTGATTGTGTGATTGTGTGTGTGAGAGTGTGTGTGTGTGTGTGTGTGTGTGTGTGTGTGTGTGTGTGTGTGAGATGTTGGTGTTATTTTTTAATTTAATGTTTATTAAGATAATTCAACAATTCAGTCTCATTTGATCAGACACTAACTTACTATTTTTAGCATTCTTTAGGTGTAGAAGTTATGTCTTATTCGTTTTGTACCTTCCCAGTGTTTGGTGTCAAGTAGGAGCATTTGCATGCCCCATCAATCAATGCATTCAAGGGTCCTAATGCTAATTCTATCACAAAAGCCAAGTACAGACTACTCAAGTGTTTAGTATAAACAGAGTTTGAGACCAAACATTCAGCTCCTTCATGCTTCTCTTGGGAGGTTATTCTCCCTGATTATTCCCATTATTCCTTACATTGGCTTCCCCAAGCTCTGACTTTTCCAAAGCATTTTAAGAATGAGTAGCCATCCTTAATGCTAACTGTTCATTTTAAAAAAATAAATAGTTGTAAGAAGTATGCAGACAAGCACAGAGGCATGCATTGGTCTCAAAAAGTTGGGGCTGTCCCAATGTATTACCCCCATTATTTTCCATTGTGGGTTCCCATAAGGGTTGGATGAAGTTTATTATTTTTCAATTTATTTAAGACTTGCCTGGCCAGTTCCTCAGGAGGTATGGAAAATGAGAGTCCAGTCTGCAGTCTCAGATCTGGGGACTGGATATCCCCAGCAGCCAATCTTCATCCTTAAAAGGTTCTGCTCTGTCTGGGATCCATCCTCTTGATTTCAGCTCAACAATCTTGCCTGCCTTGGCAGCACCTGCTCACATCAAGCTTGCATGTGGTGGTGTTAGGGGAGGAGGAGGATTAAATACTATTACTTCTTGCCCTCCCTGAAATAGTCTACTGGACTTTAACACTTGGTTTGGGGAAGAATTTTATCCTGAAGCCATCTGGCCAGACAGAGAAAAATTCTTAGTATATTCTGTTTTCTTTGGAATACTTGGCCAAGAGATTCATGTTTGTCTCACAAAGAGGAAATGACTGTGGCTTCTAGGGACATCTCATTGTAGAGCAGTGGGGTCAAGGGGAAAAAAAGATGAGACTATAGAATGCTACTCTGCTTCCACTCATCAGCAGCTTGGGGACTTTCTATAATCCAACCACTAATGTCTCTCTTTCCACATTGGTAAATTGAAGGTAAGACCCACATATCTCACCTTAGTTTAGTGAGGCCAAAACAAGAAAGAAACATGGCCAATAGAGTACTCTATTAACAGACTCTTGACTGGGTTTTATAGGTTGGTTTGTTCATCTAATTTGGGACATTGTGATCCATACAAATGACTCCTGCACTAATTTTATTCAAAGTGGGCAACACAATGTTTCCTGCATCCCCATTTTCTCACCTTTCACATTTCTAATGGATACAATATATTTAATTAGATGACTACATCAAATAAAACTGAATTGGGGTTGAGGGTATAGGTGGGATACAACCAAACTTTGAGTCCTCAGTCAGAGACTTGGAATGTATGAAGCAAGAGACTAGTTAAACAATTTTATAGAAAACTACAGAGTAAAATACGATAGTACCAATACAAAATTTCGGTAGGCCTTTGAAGATTTTTGTCCTGAGCCACATTTACTTGTAGTTAAGAGAGACCACTTATTACTAGATATCACTCAGTGTCTGTGTCTGGGCTGTGGGTGGAAGCTGTCATTTCTGGATGCAAGTTCTGCCACCCTAAAGATACTGCTACCATGTCATCCTTATATATTCTTTTGTTTTTGTAAGTGTATGTCTGTTCATACAACCTTCTCTTCTATGCTGGCAGCAAGCTCATTTTTGTGATGGATCAAAATTAGTAAGCTGGAGTGTTCACTAAATTACCAGTGAGATGTATAAATAGGCTGGTTTGGTATTTGATATAGAAGAAAGAGAAAAAGGTCCTAAGTTAGAGACTGGGCCTAGGAGAAAACAGGTCAATTACCCTGAGATGTGGGAAACACAAGCATAACATGGATTTCTACTTTCTGTCTTTGGTACAATTCCAAGCAAATGTGTTTTTTCCACTTTACTTTCCAAACTCAGGTAATGAGGTAGGAAAGGTTAATGTAACTGAGACAGTATTGAAGACAATGAGGCCCGCCAGTCTGCCTACACATCCTAATAACTCGCCAGATATCCACCCTACCTAAGCTACTACAGACTATAAAGGAAAGATCCCAAGAAGTCAAATAATTGGGTCTAGCTAGGCTTATGTTGCTTCTCCTCATTTTACTTATGCCTGGCTGTGTAACACAGAGCAGGTCACTTTTCTCTGGAATTTTCCATCTATAAAATTATATTAGAGCTAAGAACTGACCTACTAGAGGGCAAGAGAGTGGACTTCAGCACCTCAACACCCTGGTGTTGCAAATTGGGTTGCTCAACCTCAGGGTCATGACTCATGACTCTGGCCATGAAGCATAGTTGGTGTGGCTGCAACTTCCTGCTATATCTCCAACCCAAGGCTAAGAAATCTCTCTTCTGTTCTTTGTTTATTTTTTTGTTTGCATGTGTTGTTTGTTTTCTTCTTTGTAGGTTCTGAGTAGTTGGGGTAAAGAAAGAGAGCTAATGATCTAGAAACTTTGTAGAAACTGGATTTCAGTTATGAGTCTGAGCACTTGGTTACACCAGATACAAGTGTGGTTTGAGTATTGATGAGTGAGGAAGGGTGTGTCTGGCAAGGCAGGAGGAAGAGGCAGAGCAGAGAGAGGGTAACTTGGATGACAAGCACAAAAATGAACCCCCTAATCCTCCCAGGACCCATGGAGAGGGGCCCAAACAGGCATAGCTCTCTATAGCTAAGACCTGGCATCAGGAAGTGAATTTAAGGGGCAGTTGGTCATTCAGCCCACAGACTTCCCTTTATGGTCTGGCCACCAAGTTCATGCCAGTTTTCCAGGTGAGGGCACTGAGAGTAGCTGCCCCAGCTGCTATTGAAGGCAAGGCTGGCAGACCCCCCAGATGCTTAAGATTTCACCACTGTCTCTGATATGTTGGCTAAACCTACCTCACTCTGTCCCCTCCTCTGACTCCCAAGAAAGAGATGCCAGCCTGTTTGCTTTGTCTGAGAGACTTCCGCTGTGTTTCTGAGAAACACTGGCTATTGAGAAGTACCTCCGGGCCTCTGGTCCTTCTCCAGTTCAATCCTGCCACGACACTTATTTCCTGCTTGCACCTTAAGGACAGAGAACCCACTCACCCACTTTCCTGTCTGGAGGACAGTGATGCTGGCATATTCCCTTTACTCTCCTTTCCCAACCCCCTCTCAAATCTTACTCAACCCAGGCTGGAGCACCCACCTAAGTTTGGGAAGACCACCACCATCCTATTCAGAAGCAAAGGAAAATGAGTATCTTTGTAATTTCTGAGACCTTGACTTCCCTAAAAATCCCCCACCCCACCCCACTGTGCTCAGATGTTGTTTCAAGCCCCTGCTGTGTACAGCCCCCTTTCTCTCAAGAAGTCTTGTGCTTTCTTTTGTCATAGAGTGTGGGGAGAACAGAAGATGAGCAGACAACCTCCAAATGTGCTGTCATAACAGGAGGAAAGCAGAGAGGCTGTGGGCCCCACCTTGCTAATTACTGTGTCTAGTGACACTAGCTTTGTAGCTGGGCTCTTGGGAGAGGTGTTGATAGAGGTTAGGAGTGCAAATTGTTTTAAACCTGAGTCTCTCTCCTGTTGATTTCTTTATTCCTGGAACCAAAGAAGAAAGAGTGGGAAGTAAAATATGTGGCAATGGTGCCACCTTTTAATCAGTGTCCCCAAATATCAGAAAAAGCAGATTTTCCCAGCATTGACAGGCAAGGAATAAGGGTCTTGTTAAAGCTTGTTTTCTGTCTTGGGCCAAGGTTTCTTTTGTTAATGATTCTGAGTTGTATATGTTGTGTGTTAGAGGCTTGGGTGGAGATTGAATAGAGTAAGAAAAGAAGGAGAAAACTAAGGAGAAAAGTATGATATTGGGTGCTTTTAAAAAATCAATCCAAACAAAAATAGCAAAAGGATGTCAGTGGACAGCTATGCTGGCTGAGACTAAAACTGGAGAGAAAGGATCTGTCTGGGGGGGGGGGGGGGGGGGTGCTGCGTAGCAACAGAGCTCTGATTGGCCAGAGCCGTGCAAAGAATAGGCCCATGGCAAGGGCTCTAAGCTGCTTCTGCAGGCAGCTGAACTGGGGCAGGTCCAAGCAGGCCCTGCAAAGGCATGCTCAGAACTATCCATAATAGAGCTGTTGGCTACCACAGTTTTGAGTCCTGATGGCATTTGGGGTTGTTAACCCTCAAAACACAACACTGTAGCGTACTGCCTCTGCCTGTTGTCCCTGCCGCCCATGGGTTGGACTTGTGTTTTCACAGATCATAAAACTATTTGAGGCAGGGTCTTACTGATCGTGGTAACATCGGCTGAGAATGCCTTAGAAAGAAAATTTGCCAGAGAATCAAGAGCCTGGGTTCTAACTCTTTAATAGGCATTAATTACTATATACATCTTCCATTAACAGAGAGCTTACTATCTGCCAGGAATGGTGGCATATATATCACCATATTAATATGTAAGCCCTCATAACAACTTAAGGAGATAGAAACAACTATCCCATTTTGCAGATAGGCAAGGCAACAAAGTCTACTAACTTTGAGAGAGGTATAGGGATAGGCAATCTGTAACTGTGGAGCACATGGTGATGTTCACATATCTGCTAGTTGCCAGCAGTTTGGCTTTTATTGGACAATTAGACTACTTTACAGTCAACAAAGTCTTCTGGCCAATTTTGATCTGAAATCAAAGCATTAGAGTGAGTTGATAGTTCCTATTATTAAAAATAAAATACCAGGAGAAAAGATGGAAAAATATCTGAGTATTTTCAGTAAAGAATAAATAATATGCAATAGATTCACAAATTTGATATTTTGTTAATAGCTAATTTGGGGGAATTTATGGACTGGATCAACATATACTAAAAATAAACGTCAAAAACATAGTATTGACTGAAAAGAAAACTGGTTATAAAACCATTCATGGAATATGATGGATGTCATTTAGGGAAAATTTTAAACATGTGAAGCAATGTTATCTAGTGTCTGGTATATAAATTGGTAATAAGCTGATAAGCATGTAATAGAATGATATAAAATTCTTGACAGTGGTTGTCTCTGCAGAGAAAAGGAGGGAATGAGGATGAGAAGAATAAAGAAGTTTTCAGCTTTAACTAACTGTAAGATAGTTTACACACATACACATTTAAAAAAATCTGAGACCTAACTGACAAGTAAACATTTCAAGTATGTGTGGGAAGATGTGTGTGCTTATCATATCATTCTCTCAACTTTGCTTACTTAAAAAAAATAGGAGTCCTTTTTGCAGGCATCTTCTTTCATGTCACCCTGTTTATGTGGGTTTAGAAATTAATCCATGGGCTGTTTGTTGAGCCTGGGAACATCCTGTAGGACCATGAAGGATAATAAGAGATGAAAATATGTGTGGTCTTTTGAAATTAAAAGAAAGTGGAAGCAACCGAGAGTCTTGTATTTCGAGAAAAAAGAAACTTGCAGGAACCTTAAGGATGTCAGTCCACGCTGCCTAGGCTCCTGCCGCCTCCCTTCCCTTCTCAGTCAGAAAGCAGCTGTTAGTAAGCGTTTTCCCTGTACAGGGCTCCAGCTAACCTCAAGAAGAAATTGTTGTATGCTAATGAAATTGTTGTATCTTTGTAAATATTACAAAAGTAATGTACACTTATCCATGGAAACAAGTTTTTATACCTGGCACCTGATTTGCCTTTAAGACTCGGGAAATAAAGAAGGACAAACAATGTCTCAGGTGGGAAGAGTAAAGAAAGGGTCCTAGTATATACCATCTTGCAGGCCAAGTGGAAGGGAAACTACCTGTGTGTCCCAAGGGGGAGTATAGGAAGAAAAGAAAGAAGTGGAACAAAGAAGTCAGACTTGCATGTCCTTATTTTCCCCTCCTGAGTTGAACCCCGAGGCTGGAGGAGACATGGTGGAAATTTCTAGGGAAGTGTAGAAGGAACCTGAGAATATTTAGGTTGGGAACCAGCAGTGCTCTTCCCCAAGCACAGCCTGGAAGCGTATGTGAGCCTTTTAGCCATACTCAAAGCCATAGTCAACATGGCCTGGGCAATAATTCATCAGGGAAGCAGGGAAGTAACTAGAAAGGCAATCCTGTAGTAGTACTTCTCTCTCTCTCTCTCTCTCTCTCTCTCTCTCTCTCTCTCTCTCTCTCCCTCCCTCACACACACACACACACACACACACACACACACACACACCCATGCACAGACAACTGGTGATGAGCAGTTGACCCATAAATTCATGAGTGCTCTAGACATAGGCAAAACAACTCTGAATCAGATTGGGATAAAGTGTTACTTAGCGAAGAGGCTGAGATATTAAGTGGCAAGGTTGCTTTCCAACTAGCCAGAGCTGTTGAGACTCACATTACCTCAGTCACAGAACTTTAAAAGTTACATGAGGCACATTTTCTTTGTATATTTCAATGCAATGTGAATCAATTGGTGACCATGATGCACAGTTCAGTTCTGACCTCTCTCATAAGAATAACTATCAGAGATCATAATTGAGAGAAGTGCATAGAATGGAGAGGCTTTCTAGGGTTGTTAAGAGATTTAAATTGTCCATGTTCATTTCATTACCTCCTTAAATCCTCAACTCTTGTGAAATTATTACCTTTTTTGCTTGTCTTAACTCAGTGTTATAACTTAAAGGGCTATAGTGGAAGGTATAGAATTTTAAAGTTTGGGATAGGGACTATGGTAAGTAGAAAAAGTAAATAGAAATATTTTTCATGTGTACATGCACACACATACCCATATGCAGAATACACAAATGAACCAGATGTATTCTCTGACACTAAGCCACTAAACAATTACATGGACTATAGGAACAGCAAAAGCCTGAGTCCAAAATTCAGGAGGCAGTTAATGAGCTTAGCATCCATCATCTCTGGTGTCCCTGTAATTCTTTGCTGAAATGAAATATAAAATAGGACCTAAAAGAAACTTGGCTCTAAGCAAGTAAAATTTCCTTCATTTGCCTGTCCCAGGAGTCCTCTCTTGCATTTGCACAAGCCCACCCAGATGAAGTAAACTTTGCAAACTCAAGCAGCCCTGTCAATGCTGGGGTGGAGACAGTGCTCCAGTTACCTCTCTGCAGAGGAGGCAAGAAGGCACATACCATCAAGCCCTGACCCTTTCACTGACCTGGGCAGTGGGAGAGCCAGGACATCAGACACCTTGGCTGTCCTAAATTGAACTCAACTCAACTTCATCCCCGTTGTTCACCCGCTCCCTAAAGAGTGAGCCCTCCCCTTGCTGGCTCAGGCTTCCCAGCCTTATTTGGTTTAAATTACTTCTTTGAACTTTGGTCTCATTATTTTTGGACCGTCATTTGGTCTGGAAGACTTTCTTTCCATGGGTTCCTTCTGTTCTCCTTCCTTTTCCTACTCTTGGATGTTATTCCCAATGCCTCTTTTTACAGTTCCTTTTGGGTGGTTTTTATTACTTTCATGCATCTTAATCTGAATAGGGAGAAGCTGCAGGACTATTGTCATCTGCCCCCTGGATTCTGGTTGTTTGGTTGTTATGGGAGCTCCTCAATTTTTTAAAGAGCTTGAGGAACTCTGCTTTGTCAGCAGCTCATGACCCAGCTCACAGCTCTAGTTTGATGTGAGAAACCAAGATCCACTGTTATTCTGTGCTGCCACTACCCACTCACTACTCTCAGGAACAAACCCATAGATTTGAGGCTACCTTCAAAGGACAAGCTCCCACAGCATGCTTTCTCTACCCTCCTCCCCTAATAGCAAGAGTTCGATATGGTAGTTGAATTGGTTTAGATACTTTGATCTGCAAGTAATAGAAAACTGTACATCTCAACCTGCTTGAACAATTAAGAAAACATGTTATCTCCCTTAACAAAAGTCATGAGTAGTGATATTCCAGGTTAATTAGGATCTCAATGACAACAAGGAGGCTCAGGTTCCTACCATTTTTTCTGCTCTACCACCCTCACTGGTTGGCTAGCTAACCTACTGGTTCTACTTACCCAGACATCACAATGTCCAACTAGCTATGAACTTTTACAAATTACTTTGTCCCTTAGACCTTTATTTTTTCATCCAAAATAGAAAAAAAAAAGTGTTAGAAACTACTTATATAGCAATTATTATGGGCCAACCAGTCTTTTAAGCCTTTGTGTATGGCAATTTGATCCATACAACAATGTAGTAAAATCGGTAATATTACTTTTTTTACTTTAAAATTAGGAAACTGAGGCACAGAGAAGTTAAGTGAGCTACCATAATCACACAGATAGTAAGGAGCAAAGCTGTGATCTAACACTACAGAGTCCCTGATCCTAACCACTCATTTCACTGCCTCTTAATGAAATAGTTGTCCCTTTGTTCCTCTGACATGTGAGGGAGGTGAGAAGAGAAAAGTAGGGTGGAATAAGAAGAGGTGCTAAAGACTGAACAGGCAGGTGGAATTCAAAGTCCTTTTTTCCAAATTAAAGAGACATATTCTCTACCAGGGTTTCTGGGCACTGATACAGCCATAAGTCAAACACTAGCATTCAGTTCCTTGCAAATGGGATCCACCTCCCACCTTGGAGCACAGACAGAATGCAGTTGAGAAGCCCAGTGGAAAAAGCTGAGTATGGCTGGGCAGACCCACACAGGTCTTTGCCTCTGGATCCCCTTGAGTTCCTTCCCCAGGAGTCCTTGACAAATATGCAGGACTAAGAGGCTGTCCAAGAATGCAGCCATCTCAGCCATTCATTACCACGATTCAAAACCACCGGGCAGGAAGAGGAGACAGAGAGAACTGGGTAGGATCTGTCTCCGGTGAGGTTTGGAAACAAGAGATACCCCAGACTGAGCAGACTGACTTGATGTGGTCTGGCCTAGGAGGGAGGGAATGGACAGAATGACCTTCACAAGTCTCCGCCAGCCCGGTGGGTCTATGAAAAGAGACTTTTGATTCACTCTCAGGCTCTACACAAGTGACTCTGAAATATTCCTAAACAGTTGCCAAGAGAGTAAATGGTAGGTAAAACAAAGAACCAAAAGCCAAGATTTGGGGTTTAATGCCATTCCTTTCAGCACCCCCTTATGTGTTTTCCCTTATGCCTGTTTGCTGATTTCCTTTCTCTGATGAACTGTAAGACCCCCGAGGACAGAGGCTCTTACCTCTTCTTCCCCCTCCTGCCAAACTGTGCTGGGCTGCCTTAAAAGAAAAATTTCACTCAAGATCATTCCTCTGAGTTGCAATTTGTTGGCCACAAGGCTCTGGAGATGATGAGCAGGTTCGCGGTGTCCAGAATGTTAAGGAAGAATAAACCTGGAACCATGATTACTCATTTATGGTCTTCCTATTTACACTCAACTCTGATGTCCACTAAAGAGAATGGAGGTTAATAAAAAATGTAGACACATTGCCATCCCAGACCCAGAAAACAACAGTTTTTACCTAGAAGAAAATTCCATCAAAAATGAAGGCTAAGTGGGGACCAAAAATCTAGTGCCTACCTACCTCTGAGCACATATGATTCCTGTTGTGATGACTGTGTACAGACAAACAGATTCATTGGAGAGGTAATTGCAATAGGTCAGGTAGGGCATAACAGAGAGAGTAAATCAGGAGAACTCTCCCACAACATGATAAGGATTGTGGATGAGGAAGAAAGTTGGAATAGGAGATACAAGGATAGTTCTCTGCAGGTAGTTATGGGCAGTTGTTGAACTTGTAGAGGCTGAGGCACACAGATAAGGATGAAAAAGCATTTTAGCAGAGGCTATGAATAATGGCAAGAAGATTCATGGTGAAATTGGGTTGTGGTGGGAGTAAGGAGGTGGGTAGAGGCAGCCCTTAGAGTTTAAACTCAAGAGATTAGATTTAATATAAGGGGACATACAAAGCCAAATTGAAAATTCACCCAAGTATTGGTGGAGGCATGCAAGAAATTGTAGTCTCTCAAGGAAGATCGTGGGAACTCTGCTGATGCCTGAGGATTTCCAGCGCAGGCCGATCAAGGAAGGGACAGATGCTTTCTCAGAAGAGCTCAGACAGAGTCGGTGGAGGTGGGATTTGCAACCAGCAAGTGATGGCATGCACTTTTAATCAAGCTTTCAAGAGAGATCTGCCCCCATCTTAGAAAAACAACAACAAAAACACTGTTCTTTGGATTGGGATGGATATAAAAGTGCTTAATTTAACATCTGTCAGTTACATCTGATATCTCAAGTGCTCAGGAAAGAACACAAGGAAAGCTGACAATAGAGGAAAGTTACTGCATAAACATTTTCACTGCACTGTGCACCTAAGACTGAGAACTGCCATGAGTGCTTGTCTTTAGTTTTTGATGGCTGTTCCATACCTAGAGCACAGGCAACCCATGAGGCAGAACAGGTTCATTTCAAAAGCCCATCTTCTCTTTAGTTCAACAAATGGTTTTGGGATGTTTATTTAAAGCCAGGCATAGTTTTGGGTTCTGGGAAACACCAGGATGTTTCTGCCCTAGAAGGGATGCTTGCATTCTAACAAGAGAAATGGAAACTAAACAAGTAAACATACAATTAAGATCATTTCAAGTAATGCCAAATACTGTGAAGGAAATAAAATATCTAGGCTGCACAGGGAAGGGAGTGTCATGCTGGAGTGCCATGGATAGCACGGGGGAAGGGAGAGTAGGCAAAGGCCTGCCTAAGGAATTGGTATTTGTGCAGAGACTGGAATGGCAATAAAGGGCAGCCAAGGGACTAAAGGGAGAGCCAGAGAGAGAAAGCCTTCCTGGAAAAAGGAGCAGAATTTTCAAAGATGTAACATGGTGCTGGGATTTATAAAAAGCAAATTAATAAAATGATAGTTACTGCTAAGTGTTCATTGTTAAAAAAAAGTGAGGACTGTGGCTAAGATGTCACACATACAGATGGAAATGGAGCAGAAAAAATGTAAGATATTGAATGCTTAAATGAGAATTAACAAAAGTCAAGATTAAAAGAGACAGAGCAAACTGGACAGCCGGTGAGCAGCATGTTCCCTGTGTGTACGACTCCTAATTAATTAGCTTGTGCTCACAGAACCTATAAGAGTGTGGTCGTAGAGCTCATGCCTGATTACTGCTCTGGGGGACAATTTCCAAGACCTTGAGCAGAGGCTGAACCTGTTTGCTAGAAAGCAATTTAGAAGACCAGAGAAAAAAACACAGTGAGCAAGCACCTGGGGCCTCCCCACTTTTCAGGGTGATGATCAGGGTCTGTTCTTCTGCAAGATGGTCTGAGCCTCAAGGCACATAGCTGTGCTCACTGTGTGCCCACAGTATAGCCACCATAGCCACATCAAATAAGAGAGCAGCGATTCTCTCCATGCCTTCAGCCTTTGTTATTATTTCAAATCGAGATGGCTAGCACTTATTGCTGGACTCATTTCTAAGACCCTTGGGCTTCAGGCCTGACTGTCCCACCAATTTTCCATATTATTTTCTACATATAAATTTAGGAGGCTGGATGTTAATATCTAAGGGCTCTTCAAGTTCTGGCAGTCTCATAGAATATGGAAGGTCTATAATTAAAGGAGATACATGGGAATGATTAGCAGCTACAGCATAGCAACATCAAAAAATCAAGTGGACTAGGGAGATCATGTACATTGGTTAGGAAAGTACTAGGCTGCAAGTAGTAACAGAAAATGTAACTAATAACTGGTTAAGTGACAAGGGGTTGATTTTTCCCTTATAATAATAGCTGAATTGCTATAACACAGGGTCTATCCTGATTAGAAAAGAAGTAAACATGAGTCAGAGGGTACTGGTTATCAGCTAATGTACTTGGGGGGAAAGAAGCATGATGCCATCAGAGATATCACTCAAGCAGTGGATGGAGAGTGCAAAAGAGCAAGTTGTGTTCAGTGAGAAGAGGAAATGGTTTCAATATCAGAGAAGGAGTAATGGGAGGTGAAAAGTCCCAGAGTACGGTCTTGAGACAGGGTTGCTGAAGTGCAGTGAGGATGGAGAGGGAACTAATGACTACTCATCAGGCTCTGATCCTTTCTCTGCACCTCATAGAGACCCCAACTCTTTGGCCCCACCCCACCCCCTTTCTGCCTTACCTAACAAATCACATCTAGAGCATTAAAAGAGAAGAGGTGAAAAGTGATGAGAACAAATGAAGTCAGCCACTAATAATCAACCATCCTGAATGTAGAGTAACCAGCCAGCATATAAATAGCAGAACTGAGAAGGAAAGGAGGTTGTTGGAAATGAATGTCTGTACCTCACAGGAGAAGGTATTAGGGTGGTAACAGTGCAAATGGTCTAGAAGCAAGAACAAACAAGAAGCCAGAAGACTCTACCCCACTATCTGCAGGGACCCCAGATAAGCCTAGCAAGCTGCTCCTTCCTGACAAGGGCCTCTCTGCACTCCAAAGGCCAGTTTCATTCTGGCTATAGAAAGCTCTTCAGTGCCTGCCTGTCATGTCTTATCATGCTGCCATGTCATGATGGACTTAAATGGCCATTTCTCATGTTAATACTTTTACTGCTTTCCTCTCCCTCAAGATTTTTAACAGCCATTGCCTCTTTCATCTCAACAGTTGAATGCCACCAGTATCACAACTTTTAAGAGACCTTTAAAAAAAGATAGCTTTACTCTCAGCATTAGAGTGTCCCCAAAATGTAAGCACATAGAATGTAAATTCCATGAACCTACATAGATCATTAGCCCATTGGAATGTAAGCTCCATAAGGCCTGGATTTTGCTGTTTGCTCATTGTTTGGCTATCAATGATAATATCAAGGTCTGGAACATGGTAGGTGCCTAATAATTACTTCGTGAGTATTGAATGTGAGCAACTGTGTTAAAGAGCATTTGTGAGGCACTCTAGAATTACACCTAGTAATATCCTTCCCTGCCAAGAATCAATTATCCAGCCAAAGGCCAGGCACCTTGACTATTTCCTGCCTCAGGTGAAGTTTCCATCCACCTGAGGTTAGGAGGTGAGTTCTCTAGTTTTTCATGGCCCCAATATCCTGGCCACCTTACCACTCAGAGACCTTGTCCCAATTCTCCTGAACCCACAGGTTCTCAATGGCCCAGGATCAACCATTTGAGCATGATGCTTCCTTCTGGAGCTTAGAGGACACTTGCCTTTCAGGGTTCAGAATGGCTTTGAAGCTTTCCATAAGCCAGCCCCTGGGTTTTTCTCCAGCTCCCACCCCTCTGTCACTTGATTATGCTTTGCACAAATGCCTTGGCCATGATTCATTTGGTGAGGCAGAAAGAGATCAAAGGGAGGAGGGAGCTGAAGGCCCCAGGCTTCAGTGACTGGGCAACTCAGGAGGAAGTAAAACCAGGCAAATCATCATCTATTATCTCCCCTCTGCACTCCCACATCCCTTTTTCTCATGGAAATAAAGTGATTGGGAGGGGAAACATCTGGTTGCTTTGAGCAAATTTCATTTGTCCTTCCCCTGCCTCATTTTTATCCCTCCCTCTGCCATTGGGAAGCTGCATCCTGCACAGTTACTCCATCTCTCTGAAAAGTCTCCTTAAGGAGTATTAGCTCATTTACAGACCATATGGGATAATTTGTCCCTCCTCCTCCCTTTGGCTACCATGCACCCGAACTGAGCTCAGAACATAAACAATATCTCCCCACTTCCTTCATTCAACAATTGTCTATGGCCAGAACTGTGCTAGCTGCTAAAGACAGGATTATGAGCAGGACAGATATGGTCCTTTAGGAACTTACATCCCATGTCCCACAGCAGGAAAGAGACAAAAGAGTGACCCAATAAATAAATAAGTCATCACAACTTGTGAAAAGTGCTTAAGAAGCAATAGCTAAGATTTTGTGAAAGATACTAATGGAGGCAGAGTCACAGAAGGTCAAGCAAGTCACAAACATTTAAATTGAAATATTGAGGATGACGTGGAGATAACTGGAAATAATGAGTAAAGAGGATTTTGAGAAGAAAACTGACAGAATAATGACTTAAGGGACAGAAAAGACCTTGGAGTTTTCTAAGAATTTTATTTAAAAAATCTATGTTGACATAAAACAGAGCACCTGGTGCTCCGTGAGTGAGGCAGAAGACAATGAGATCAGAAAGGCAGGCAATGTGGAGAAGAGCTTAGATTGTATTCCAGTCACACAGGGAAGTCATTGAAGAGCTCTGAGGAAGGTCATGTATACCCTGAGAGAAACCCCTAGGGCTGTCTTAGAGTGACTCAAACAAAGACACACGCCAGCCCCATTCCCCAATCTCCATTCTCAATTCCCATCCCATGCCCAGTCCCAGCAACCACAGGGAGTTTAAGATCATGTTTGATTATTTTACAGATTCTTTACTCCTCTGATAGAAGCAATAAAGAAATAAAGTTCAAATCAGTTCATTTGGTAACCTCTGAGCAATTGGAAAATTTGGTCAATGGTCAACACTCAGCAAAAATGAGATTTTGAATTATTGTTAAAAGATTTAATGATCCAGCCTCTCCCTGTCCCCCATGACTGTGAATAATAATCCAAAATTTGTTATAGAACATTACAGGCCTTCTTAAGCCAGAGGTTGTTTGTCAGATATTTCTACTCAGGGTGGTTACAAAAAATACGATATCTAATAAAAGGTCAGACCTCCAGGGGGGTCAGAAACTCATACTACCCACAGATGTGCAGAGAAAATACAGCTTCTTCATGTCTCTATAGCTGATATGATTTTCCCCAGATGCCCACATTTTCTGAGAAAAGAAAAAAGTAAATTTAATCCAATTGGGTAATTTCAGTCAAATGCAGTAATTTTTAAAAATGTTTTTAGGTAAAATGTTCAGGTTCCCAGACTTTGACTTAATTACTCTCCTGCCCTTTCCTTTCCCAATATGGTCTCTGAGCATATGGGGATGTCTTATTGTATCCTCAAAGCAGTGGGGGGAAAAGAAGTCCTTGTATCCACAGGTGTCCTCTGGGTCCTTGTTGATCAACACTGTAGATGAATTGTGTATGTCCTAGCTAAGTGCTCTTGGAAAGTTGTTGCACAGTTGTTGCACCATTACTTTCTTTCCTAAGGTGTCAGAAGCACTTGTTTTCATTTGCTCATTGGGTACCAAAAGGCTGGATAGCCTTTTTTTCTCTCTGCAAACTAGGAATTTTACTTTTAGCAAGGTTTTAATTCTGCTAAAATTTCATTTCAATAAATCATGTAGAAGAACCCTCATGTTAGTTGTATATTTTTCCTGTGCAGCAAATTGTAATTTTTTGGTTAACTAATATAAGGGATAGAAAAGCTCAGCTCTTTTTAAATTTATTTTTTTAAACTCTTGATCACCTTCATCCATCTCCCCACACCCCCCCAAACCCTTCCCTCTGGTAACCACCAATCTGTCGTCATTGTCTATATATAAGAGTTTGGTTTCTTGTTTGTTTTGGTGGGTTTTTTATATATATATGTTTTATTGATTTCAGAGAGGAAGGGAGAGGGAGAGAGAAATAGAAACATCAATGATGAGAGAGAATCATTGATTGTTTGCCTCCTGCATGTCCCACACTGGGGATTAAGCCCAAAATCCGGGCATATGCCCTAACCAGGAATCAACTGTGACCTCCTGGTTCATAGATCAACACTCAACCAATGAGTCATGCTGGCAGGGTAGGTTTTTTATTTTTAGATTCCACATATAAGTTAGATTATACAATATTTGTCTTTCCCTACCTAACTTATTTCACTTAGCATAACACCCTCAAGGTCCATCCATGTTGTCTTGAATGGCAGAATTCTTTCCTTTTTTTATAGCTCATTAATATTCCAGTGTGTGTGTGTGTGTGTGTCTCTGTGTGTGTGTGTGTGTGTGTTACATTTGCTTTAACTGTCCATCCATCAGGGGACAGTTGTTTCTATGCTTTGGCTATTGTAAATAATGCTACAAAGAATATGGGGGTGCAAATACCTTTTTGAGATAGTGATTTTATTTCCTTCAGATAAATACCTAGAAGTAGAAATCCTGGATCATATGGCATTTATAGTTTTAATTTTTTGAGAAAACTTAATACAATTTCCCTAGTGGCTTCACCAATTACTTCCTTACCTATAGTGTAAAAGGGTTCCCTTTCCTCTACATCCTCACCAACACTGTTATTTCTTGTCCTTTTAATGACTGCCATTCTACCAGGTGTGAGGTAATATATCAGTGTCGTTTTAATTTGCATTTCTCTAATGATCATTGATGCTGATCATCTTTTCATGTACCTGTTGGTCATGATCATTTGTATGTCTTCTCTGAAAAAAAAAGTCTACTCAGATCCTCTGCCCATTGTTTAATCAGTTTGGGTTTTTCTCCCTCTATTGAGTTATATGAGTTATTTATGTATTTTGGATATTAACCCATTATCAGATATATAATATTTGCAAGTATAGTTTAGCTTATTAACTACTACCAGTGGTCCTCACTGATTATCCCACACTAATGATTCTATAATGATTATTGACTCTGTTGTAAGTTTGGGGGAGAAATAAAGAATAAACCATGGGCCTACCACCCAACAAGGTTATAGACTTGGACTGGAGCAAGAATCTTCTTTATGATTTACCATGATTAGAGAATGGAAACAACCTGAAAGTCCAGCAATGGAGGACTAAATAAGATGATGCTTCTATGCAATACAAAATATGCAACCATTATAAGACTAAGGAGCTATAAGTTGCTGATAAAAATAACCTCCAAAATATGTGGTTAATAAAAAATAAACTAAGGTGCAAAATGATAAATATAGTAACTACTCTCTGTGCACAAGAGGGCTTATACTCATTCAGTTCTCCCAGCCTGACTTTCAAATGTACTATCCATCTCTACAACAATATTAGTATCATCATAGATTAGCCCTGGGAATACACACACACATACACATACACACAACTTTATCCTTTTGTATGCTTTTAAAACCATGAATATGCAACTATTCTTCCTATTATTTACTTATTCTTTATTATTTCTATTAAAATCTAAATAATTAAATGAGGACCCATGGGTAACAGACATGCAGAGAACAATGGCACATTGGAAGGACTTGGGAAATTTGACCCTGTAGGTTGAAGCATCAGAAAAGACCCCACAGAGGAGGCAAGGTACCTGGAGCTGGCAAGACTGATCATGTTAAGAAAAATCTGGAGATCCAGCTGTTCAATAAGTGGAGTCTCTAGGCCCAGGCTAAGCATCTGATTTTTGAGGGCTTTTAATTTAGACCAATCTTAGCCTTCAGCATCATTACACTGAGGAAAAGACTCCAAGTGGGACCTGAAGTGCCCAGTCAGCACCCCTCGATAACCCTCTGCCTGGGAAAATCAAGATAAGGGGGAGAGGGTGTGGTTAGAAGTTCATGCTCATGAAGCAATGTAATCAAATCCTACACTTTTCAGAATTACCACTGTTGGTTTGGACATTTACAAGAGTTCCAACTCTTTTTATTATTTTTCCAGCCTTTTTAAAAATGCTCCTTTTGCTTTTGGTTTCACAACATGCATTGTCCTGCTGCCCTTCTCTTTGAGCCAGTTCACTATTTCTCAGGAGAAACTAATAAGAAGCAATCTCTCTCTGGACATGAATTCTTCTCATGAGGTTTCCTCACTTGATAACGTTTTCTCCTGCTTCTACAAGAAGAGAAGAAACACTATTCAGGCCAAAATTTTGAATAGGATCAGAAAGAGGTCTAGAATTCTGGGGCATTTCAGAAACCCACATTGAATGGAGACATATTATACACCCTCCAGAACCTCTTAGGTCATTCCTGGCTCAGAGATGTCAGGAGTATCAGCTTTTCATGGCTAGACAGGGAACCCTTTGATTCATTTATCTCTGCCACATTTAGGAAGAGGGGAACCAGAAACTAAGTTTACTCCCAGATACCTAGTAGCAGTCAGATCAAGACTAACATCCAGTACAGAGCCTGCTGTAGTGTCTGAGCTGCTCCTATTACTCACTCCATTGGAGGAAGGCACTGCAAGCAGCTGTTAAATGGTCATGAGAGGTCATATAATGCTAAGCTATTATCAGTCATTCTTAGCTAAACATCTATAAAGTTCAATCTTTATGCCACAGCAGACCCATGGAGAAGGAGGTACAAACTGAAGGAAGCCCTAGAGATTATTTAGCTCAAGCCCTTCATTTTACATTTAAAGAAACCAATTCCCAGAGCTATCAGTGTAAATGCAAAGCTAATTATTGGTGGAGACAGTCAGATCATGAGAAACTCACTTCCATATGAGGATGTATTTCATGTGATTGATTTATGGAAGAATGTCATTTTAGGGCTGGAATGCTCTGGAAAGAGGTCTTAGGACAGAATCAGGAATTACAGAAAAAATAAAGGTGCTTACATCTGTTGAGAAGAACAAGGCAAAGGGAATAGGTATTCTGTTACTGATGTGTGACACACTGCCATAAAAATTTGTGACTTCAAATAACAACACTTACTTTGCTCATAAATCTGAAATGTAGACAGGTCTTGGGGAGAAATGCTCATCTCTGCTCCACTCAGCATCAGCTGAGGCAACTGAAAGGTTGGAATCATCTGAAGACTTATTCATTCATATGCCTAGCTGTTGATGCTGGTCATCAGCTGGGACACCAAATGGGGCTGTGGATAGAATCCTACATGTGTCCTCTCCATGTGACTTACTTAAAGCATGGCATGTGGGTTCCTAGGGTGAGTGTCCTGAGACAACCCAGGCACAAGCCAACTTGCTTTGCATAGCACAGGCCTAGAAGTCACACAGTATAGCATATGGCCTATTTTATGTATTACTGCAGTCACAAAGTCTGGCCCATCTTCACGGGGAGAAGAATTGGGCTCCAACTTTTGATAGGAGGGATAACAAATACTTTGCAGACACATTATAAAACAATTACAGTAGGTCAATTTTCAATTGATCTGATTTGAAGGTTCTTCCCAAACTAAATGAACTGATTTAGGAAGTTCTTCCCAACTAATTACTGGGCAGGTCCTGAATCAAGATATAAATATAGAGGCTTCCTAGGGCCAACAGAAACCTCACCATGAAAGAATATCATTTCTAACTCTTCTGGCTTCTAAATTCCTGAATCATCTACCTCACCCCAGATTCTTGAGACAGGTATCTCAAGAAACAAAAACAAAGAATGAGTCTACTCATGTTCTAGGTTCCTAAAGCTGAAAACTCAGTTACGCCCATCAGAATCCATCAAGCAGCCACTGAAAGTTTCATTGAGAGAGAAACAAAGCAGGCCCCCACTAACTTTGAGTAAATAAGGGCTGGATAAGAATCTGAAGGTACTAAAACACCTAAAAAGAACTGTAGAAAAGAGTTTTCTTAATAATCAACTAGGTGAGACTTAATGGATCTTCTCTAGCTACTCATTGGAGATCTATGGACACAAGAATGATTTTTGTCTTCCTGGTTAATAAGGCAAGGTGCCCTCTGAATTTTTCAGCAAAAGTGTGACTTAAGGGCACCTAAGTACTCTCTGACTAATTGTACATTTTGGTGAGCTTTCTAAGGGCCTGTATTTCCTACCATATGGCATGCTTCTTGAGGGTAAGGGAGAGTACCTTCTATCTGCCATTATTAAAATGTAAAATACAACACATTAACTTCTTGACCCCATAGTCACACCATCAAAGGAAAAATGACTTAGGGCACAGGATGGTTAAGCCACACAAAAGGAAGAAATTTTGACAAGTGAGGAAGTGGAGGCAAGTTCATGGGACAGAAATTATCTAGGAGGGAAAGAGAAGAGATAGGTATAGAATATAAGGGCAAATGGGTCAGACTAAAGAGGAAAAGTCACAAAATAGATGGGATAATGAGTATTAGGGAAACAGTTAAAAAGAGCCCTAAAACTTAACATGGCCAAAAAAAATTTTAGCTTTGGATCGAGTTGAAAAGCTGAATTCTGCACTTCTGTGAAAATCCACTGAGCCCCACCCTTTGAGGATAAGAAGCAGAGGAAGAGAGTCCCACTGACTTATCTGAATTTATTATTATTATCATCATCATCATCATCTCTCCACATACTAGTACACACACCCTATATGTTTCTCATCATGTATATACCGTGCAAAAAAAAAATGTACCTTAGACTCTGAATCTAAAGTACATGTTCCTGAAGTACAGCGTCCTTAAGCTGAGGCTCATCTTTCAGTAAACTTGGGAGCCTAGGAATCAGTCTTTGGATTCAACACGACTTTTGAGGCCTCTGTGTGGATCACAATGTAACAGCCCTAACAGGAGAGGCTCTGTCATGTCCCAGAAAGTAGACACCTATGGATGCTGTGCTTACAAAAGCTCTTAGAGGAATGAATTGTAATGGAGGACAAAGCCAAGACACCAACCTATCAGATGTGAGTACTGAAATGTGAAAATGTGGGGAGATGGTCAGAAGGCATGAGAGAGAAAGAGAAAGAGGAAGAGAGAGAAAAAGGTGTAGAAGAGAGGGATGGAGAGGAAAAGAAGAGAGGGTAAAGAGAGAAAGTGTGTGTGTGTGTGTGTGTGTGTGTGTGTGTGTGTGTGTGTGTGTGTGTGTGTGTGTGTGTAAGAATGAGAGGGGATGAGGGAAAGGAGGAGAAAGAGGGGAAAAAAAGCTGATAGTTAAAAAGTCTTTCCTTATGTTGAGGCCATAGTAAATCAGATGATAATGAAATTCTATACATATTAAATGCCCAACAGAAAACTTGGAAGCAAATAAGGAATTATATCACAAAACCTCAGTGTCATGTAAATCCCACTGAACAGGGAAATTAAAATGTTAGCAACAATTTAATTCTTTTAATAACAAAACTGGTTGTGAAAATGGAAAAAAAAGAATGGAAAAACTTCTGCAAGTAATTAAAAGGAGAGTGAAGATCATGGGTGGGGGGCAGCTGGGAAAGGGAGGGAGGGGTGTGCTGGCAGTGATAAATTTAGAACTATAATTTAAGAGACACTAGGAAACGCTTTGTGTGTGTTAATTGGAAATGCATTTGAGAGGCTGCAGTTTGTTCACCATGAATGTCATGACCTTGGGTTTCTTGAGGGAATGTGGGCTCCACCCTGTCCCCATGGTGAAGAGAAGAAGCAAGAAACCATGTCATTCAAAGGATGAAAGAAGTTCCAGTTTATATGGTGGAAAGAACCATTTTTTTGTTTTGTTTTTGTTTTTCTGTTTTATTCTTTGCACTAAAGAGAGAAGCACTGTGGGATTACAGCAAAGCTGTCTTGTTTGCCAAGTAAAGAAACTTGGAGATGGGATGGTTTGAGAACTGCCTCACCCCATGTTAGAGTGACAAGATGGATTCTCTTTTCTACCCTTGGTGGCCAAAAAAAATCCTGGTTAATCAAATGAGCATTTGACCCAAGAGAAATGGAGATGTTAGGAACTGGCTTTGGGAAGAGGATTCCTCCTACTGATCTGGGCAGTTCCTGGCATTGGCATTGACCACAGTCCCTGGCTCGCAGAGAAGAGTGGGTTCTGATGAACTGAAAAGTTGAGGTCTGTTATGTATTTTGGTTGAAACTCTTGGTTTTGAATGAGCAAAATGATAAAGGATAATCCTTCACTAAATATCTTCCAATTCACTTCTATTCTGTCACGTATTTTTCAAACCATCCTCTCCTTTAATTCCTTTACATACTCGGAAACACAACCAGAGCATTTAGAGCATAGGCCTCAAAGATAATCTGGAGGCCATGATGCCCCAGTAATAGTTGTATCGCAGGTATAAAGGTTGTGGCTTGGGAGCCTGTTTTTGATGAAAAACAACAACAACAACAACAAAAACAGGCTCCCAAGTCATCCCAGACTCACCTCAGAATCTCTGAGGATGGTTGAGCCATGAAATCTACATATGTAACAAACTCCCAGGTAAGTCTTGTGTGGCCAGCCCTGCCTACTTCTATAGGTGAACATTTGGGAACCACTGAACACTAAACCCCTTATTTATAACTAGTTAATCAAGACTCAGAGAGGGATGACATCACCACAGCTGGAACTAAAACTCAAATATGTCACTTCTCATTCCAGAACTTTGACACTATACTTGCAATCTCCTTCAAAGTATGAGTAAGACCTGAGTCCTGTCCACCACCTAAGTCAAGCCTAAGCCTACCTCTTGGAATGCCCCATTCATAATGACCATGATGATTTTGATGATGATTAGGACTGCAGTGGTGGTAATTGGTAATACTTACCCAACACTTACTATGTATTTGACACTATTTAATAATTTATTTAATCTTCAAAACAATCCATATTGTAGGCACTATAAATTTCCCATTTTACAGCTTTGAGACTTGAGGCATAGAGACATCAAAGAATTTGTGCAAGGTCACACAGCTAGAAAGAGGTGGGACTGGGATTCAAGCCCATGACTGGCTAAAGGTAGGAAGTGTTGACTTCCTTAATACACTTCTCATGTATTTTAGCACTTTGCCTTTTTGTTACACAAGACTTTCCCACTGTAACATACCTCTCCTGACCTGAACTCCTCCCCTAACTACCCTCCCTACCTGCTTATAGGCAACAAAAGAAGATGTCAGAATTATCCTGAAATTAAGGGAAAACACTCAACAGAACCCCATGCCAGGAAGGCCTTTTAGGAGTAGGCCTGCAGGCCAGGCATATAGCCAATTATTGTCATGCCTTCTTTTCCCCACTCCCAGCTTCCTACAAAATTAAAAACAGGACTCAGATGAAGATCAAAGTAAGCATGAGCTTTGTTCCCGTGCCCCCAAGTAGAGGGATTCAGGTTTACTATGTTGGAGGATGTGACTCAAACCTTCTTTGGTTCAGAAAGTTCTATTGAAAACTTCTTTTCTACCACCTTCACCTCACTCCATGATTCAGACACAAGGATCCTGGGAAAGTAGAGAAAGAAATGAAAATTTAGGTGAGAGCTATGGAGAAAAGAGCAGATTATAACTATTCCTTTAATTCTGTTCCCTACTGGTGGATGGAGCAGAAGTCCTATCTTTTCTACAGAAATATAAGGAGTCAAGCATGGCTGTTGTCTACTAATCCAGGCCTTCTCTCTGATCTATTTCATGACTGTTTTATGCACTAACTCTCCCATAAGTGAAGAATGTCTTTAAATTCTATTTCTCTATTGGAGCTGATTTGCCTTACATCATCATAATCTCTTCCATTCCTCTCTTGTAACCAAGGGAATCTTGAGTCTTGGAGAGAATATATCCAGCCCTATGAGTTACGCATGCAAGCAATGCCTTTGAGCACATATGGATCAGTTAGTTCAGCTGTTTCCTTGTCTCTAATCAAAACAGAGAGTTCAACATAAAGCATTAACCCAATATAACATGATATTATCTTGATTTTCTTGCCTTGCTCAAAATAAGAGTGAGTAAGTACCCTTGAGTGGAAAGAGAAGTGGGACGTGGAGATAATAGAAAGCTTTTAGGGAACACTGAGAATTATCATTACTACTTGAGGCCAGAGCTCAGTCCATGGAAGTTCTGGCTTATCTCCAGGGATGCCACATCTGCCTTCACTACAGCATCTCCAGCAGGAAGCTCTAAGCTTATGATCCACCTTCAGAGCCCCCTGGGAAAACTGCATCATGAACATTTGGGATCATTTCATATTTCATAAATGGGCTTAACTCACACTCATGAGGTCAACTGGAAGGTCTACTGGATTTAATTATGTTGGAAAGGGAGGCAACCAGAAACATCTTCCATGGAGCCAGAGAGACAGCCAGGAGAGAGCAAGCAAGCAGCAGGGAGATGTGATGGGTTGTGAGTCATGCTACTCAGGCTGAGGGGCTAAAAGCATGCAGCATCAGAGAAACAAAATTCCATCCCTGAGGCAGACAGCATCCAAAGGAGGTTCTGGTCCCAATTCCTTCCCAGGAAGGATCTGAGAAGATGGTTGTGTTCATTCCACATTGATGAGTGGAAAATAAGTCATGTAAAATAGCACATGCATTTGTGCCTCAATCCTAAAAAAACTAATTTAAATAAATAAATAAGTATAGGTAAAGCTTTAAAAAGGGTCAATAAACTTGACATCTCTCCCTGACTATTGTTTGTTCTGAGTTCTGAGTCTACAGTATGATAGAACTTGACATCTCTCTCTGCATATTATTTGTTCTGAGTTCCAAGTATACACTGAGAAGCTGGTAGTTTTCATATAAAGTTGACTCAGGAAAGATTTTAATAGGAAAAAGAACAAGAATACATGTGAACCTGGCCAGTGTAGCTCAGTGGTTGAGCATTGACCCGTGAACCAGGAGATCATGGTTCCATTCCCAATCAGGGCAGATGCCCTGGTTGTGGGCTCGATCCCCAGTAAGAGGCATGCAGGAGACAGCCAATCAATGATTCTCCCTCATCATTGATGTTTCTATACTTCTTTCCCTCTCTCTTCCTCTCTCTGTAGTCAATAAAACCATTTAAAAACAACAACAAAAAAGAATGCATGTGAAATCATGGAGGAGCAAAACAGAGAAAAACTCACAAAGATAAAATTAATGAGGAAGTGAAGAGCACAGATTCTCTATAAGGATACAGATTCATGGAACAATGGAAGGAACACAGTGACTAAAACAACACAGGCCAATAAAACAGTCAAGGATTGGGCTCCTATTAACTGCTGTGGCAGAAGCTGCTCATTGTTCTCCAATATATTTTTCTCTCTTCCTTCCTTAATTATAAAATTTTTAGCCCTAACCGGTTTGGCTCAGCGGATAGAGCATCGGCCTGCAGACTCAAGAGTCCCAGGTTCGATTCCGGTCAAGGGTATGTACCTTGGTTGCGGGCACATCCCCAGTGGGGAGTGTGCAGGAGGCAACTGATCGGTGTTTCTCTCTCATCGATGTTTCTAACTCTCTATCCCTCTCCCTTCCTCTCTGTAAAAAACCAATAAAATATATTTTTTTAAAAAAAATAAAAATAAATAAATAAATAAAATTTTTAGCTGAACATATTGCTATTCATAATAAAGATAAATTTTCAGCAATAAATGTAGTTGAGGGGCACACTTTTTGCTTATAGAATATAAATGCAAATGTCATAAGGCAGACCCTTGGAGTCTCTCTTAGGAGACAGATGGCATGTCTTTTTGGTCTCTTTTTTGTCATTCCTTTTTCCACCTCCTGCCTTAAGCATAGATAGCACCAACTTGGGTCATGATGATAAGGACAATATTCTAGGGATGGTGAAGTGATGAGCTCTATGAAGTCATGGTCCCCAAGAATGTTATGGAGCAGAATTATCACTAGGGAAGGCTTACCCTCAAACCTTGTGCTTAATCTCTGATAAAGACCATGTATTCTACTGAGCGAATGACTGTGTATTTAGGACCAGCTTTGGCTACAAGTGATAAAAACCTGAAATGACTCTCAAGTAAATGGTTGAGAAGTGTATTTCTCTCTCAGATAAACCAAAGTTCATCTCCTGAATTTAATATTCTTTACCTCTTTCCCTAGAAAAAAAAAGGTCATTATCAGGTAATATAGTCAGACCTCTCTTCTTAGAAGTAAATTATTCCAATTCAACCACTCCTCTTTAATTGTAGGATTCCTTTTACCCTTGTGTATCTTCATTGTCCTATCCATACCTGCTCTCCCACTCTTTCCCATACCCCTTTTGAGTATAGGCATGTTGAAGTTTCCAGACAGGAGCTAAAAATGTCTCAAAGCCAAAGCAAAACTGCGGCAAGTATATAAAATCAGCCATATGGCTTGAATAAGGAGCCAGAAAGTCAATGAGGGGCAGTCTGGCTTAAAACCATCTCAGTGCTCAGCTCCCTTGACATAACCCTAAAGGCAGGGCAGCCTCAAGAGGAGAGAGAGATGGGAGATGGGCTCCAGTGTATGAATGCTTACACACTTGAGCAGCACTGCAGGCCCAAGGCCAAGATGCACACCACCCCCTAGCTGCCTCCCAACCCAGATGACTTGGGATCCCCTACCTCCCCACCCCTTCTAACACCCTCTAGCTTTTTCATTACCTAACCCAAAGACCTCCTGAGGCAGATAAAATTCTCCATGTATGGTGAAGTTATTGAAGCGAAAAATAATAAACTTTCATGAGCGTGTTTCAATTTTCACTTATGTTTATGGCCAAAGGTGTTTTTTGAATTTTAATAATCGCTGCTGGAACAAGGGCAAGCCACATGCTGCTAACTTGTTAAAGAAAAGTGGAGGAGAGAGAGAGAGCAAGAGAGAGTCAGTGAGGGTGAAAGTCCATGCTCAGCTGCAAGTTGCTCAACAGCTCAGCTCTAATCCTCCCAGTTTTTAATCCCACCCTTAAAACCTAAATGATAGAGAAAGGATAAAATATTATCTGGACCTTGCTGTGTTGACAGTTTGCCATGGGTGTGTGTGCTTAAGTGTGTGTAATATGTATGTTTTAAGAGAGAAACATCAGTGTTCTATGGTACCATTTCATAATATACTGTGTGTAAAAGGGAAAGAATTTGAAGAACCAGGCTCTTTCCAATTGGACATCAACTTGACCGTTGTTTTAAGCTCACTTTTATTTGGCAGAGTTTCTATTTGCTTTTTAAATGTCAGAAAAGGTTAAGAAGCCTTTGATATCTATGAGAAATTTCCTAGACTCATGGGGTAGATGCCCACCCTATAGTAGCATAAATTGATTACCTCCCTCACCTTTAAATTTGCCTTTTAAAAGGCATATATCTGAGGAATCAACTGAAAGACAAAGAGATTAAAGTAAATGTTCATTTATGGGTCTGACTATTGTGCTCTGAATGAGTGAACCTAGAAATATTCAGACGTTGTATTTCTCTCTGTCTTTCTCATCTATCCTGACTCACATTTTCCAAATTTCTGTAGATTCAAGAGAAATATTGTGACTAGGAGAACATTAATATTCCCTTTCCTTGGCCCTAACTCTTTAGCCTGCTGCAATAAAAAGGAACTTAAGGCACAAAGGGACTATGGAGCCTCCTCTAAGTCTAAATGGTGCTCCATTTAGCATCATAGGTGTTTAATAAAGACCAATGGACTGAGTGTCCACCAGCCCCTTCAAGTCTCAGCAGGCTTTCCTATACAGTGTGTGCCAGCTTTTAGACAACCACCAGGGTTTATTAAAAATGGACCTTTTGGGGGATAATTAACAAATGAGCTTTTGATGTGCTTACACTCAATACTTATAATAATCCTTTACCTTCCCAAAGGCAGAGATTAAGTTTGGGGACTCACAGAGGACCAAGGCATATCTGGACCACAGGCCATATGTCCCCATGGGTGTCTACAGAGATATCCTTTGAACACCTGGTGTCCAATGGCTATCTATCCAAGCAGATCACTATGACTTATTCCTGCCTCCTGCAACCCTGCTCAGGCCCACGGACTCCTTTTGCTGTGTTCCCTATCAAGACATGGAAATATCAGTAAGGCACCTGCTGTCGAAAGTCTCAGTACAGACATTCCCTACCTGAGATTCTGATTAGGAAGCAGGGTCTCTCTTTCCAGTACTAGCCAAAGATAAAATACCATTACTTTCCAGCCCATTTTTTTTCTCCCTTTCTGCCTGGGAGGCTATTTTCTAGTGATGTTTTGCCAGCCATTTTTGTACTATTCTTTGAGTTCACTCCATTTAACTAAGGTTATGTGCTTTAAAGTCTAAAGCCACAGACAGTTTTTGTTTCTATCCTCTGGCACACCTTGGCCTTGCCTTGTCCTAAAAACACTCCATTAGGGTGAAAAGAGTGTGTGTGTGCATGTGTTTACATGTGTGTGTGCCTATGGATGCACACGCACACACACACACACACACACACGGGCACTGGGGGATGGATGGAGCAAATTATTGGAGGGAAAAGTCACTTGATATCTTGAATCATTTCTGCAATGTTTATAAATAGACAAAAATTGGGTGATAAAGTTTTAAAACTCCTAGCATTAAGAGACTAACTGTAGAAAATTGTCATTTTTTAGCTCTTAGAAAACAATTGGATAATTCATCTGAGTAGTACATATGCTTCTTTCTCTGAAATCACTCCTGCTGAATTATGACACATAACGAGTTGAAAGGACCCTTGACTTTCTCATGCAAGCACCAGAGGACAGCACCGAAAAGATGTGTCCCGAGTAACCTCAGGAGAATGGCCCACAGGACTTCCCAGCCCTCTGTTCTGGAGGTCGGACCACCTCATTGTCCCAGGATTAGGAGTCAGTGTGCACAAGCTGGGTGGTCAACATCCAGAGGGGAGGGAGGAGGGTGTGGTAGTGCTGTGACACTAAGGAGTGGCCAGTTTTCCAAACACCAAGTTCTGCCCCAAAGTAATAGAGCTAACCTCTCAACTTGGCACCCGGAAAGGGAAAGGCAGGAGTCAGAGCAGCCTCACAAAGCCATGAGGTGCCAACTTCCACCTCATCCACGAGTCATAATCCTCCAGGCTTCAGATCACTCAGGTTAACCACTCTTGCCAGCCTTAGGCCTCCTCCCACCTTCTTAGTTCCAGCACAATCCAGGCAGGACACACCAAAACTGTGCACTGAGGGCTGCAGCCAGATAACGTGTGTTTTATATCTATGGGCAGAGCAAGCCTTTGTAAAGTAAGCAGACCCCTTAAATCTAAATTTAAGAAGTCTCCTGCTCCTATAGTCCTTTCCCTACTCTCTTCCTGGCATTCCTCCTCCCCATAAGGTCAGAGCATTCCAGCTCTCATCACTTCCAGAAGAGAGTTGTAGGTAAGAAGAACCTAAACTTGAAGCCTTAAGACCTGCATTGGAGCCTTGTCAATGGCTGGATGATTCTGAGAAGCTTAGCACATGGGAAACCTCCAATAAATGTCTGCTGATATGAGTCCATCTATGATCCCAGAAAGATTCTGTTGTTAATAATTTGCCCCTTGAGTCATTTGTTCTAGAGTGTAGCTCCCAACTTTTTCTAAGTGAAAATATCAATTTTTTAAAGCCAAGACATTTCACAAACCACTATCTTATAATTAATATCTACTGATTAAAAGAGTATATCAGAACCCAAAACTATAAGAATTCAACACCCCTCTGAATGAGTTGTATTTAATACAGTAACTACTGTATGAAATATTATATATATATAATAAATATGCAAAACTATACACTGAGTGGCCAGATTATTATGACCACCTGATGTTTGTAGGCAAATTAGCTGTAATTTCGCGCTGAAGTTGCTAGAAGGTCAGACCATTATAAATAGGGAAGCAAGTTGTTTACCATAACAGTAGAAGTGATTTTTTTCTGAAGATATGGGTAAACAATGCGATTTAATAGCCTTTGAATGTGGGATAAATACACACACACACACACACACACACACACACACACTGAGTGGCCAGATTATTATGACCACCTGACATTTGTAGGCAAATTAGCCATACACTGCATCATATGGGATATGGAAGCCAAAGGCCTGTTCAAACACCTTTGCTGTTTACAGTTACCAAGATAAAACATCTCGAATTCGCACAGGAACACAAGGATTGAATAGTTGAGCATTGGAAAAAAGTCATGTGGCCCGATAAATCACATTTCCAGTTGCATCATTGAGATGGCAGAGTGAGAATTTGGTGGAAACTGCATGAAAGCATGCACCCCACATGCATGAGTACAACCCTTCAAGCTGGTGGGGGCAGTGTTATGGTTTGGGGTATGTTTTCCTGGCATGATTTGGGCCCTTTAATTCGTGTGGAACAACATCTGAATAGCACAACATACCTAAGTATCATTGCTGATCAAGTTCATCCTATCATGTTGATGGCGTATCCCAATGGAGATGGCTTCTTCCAACAAGACAATGCGCTATGCCACGGTGCTCATATTGTGCAGGAGTGGTTTCAAGAACCAGAGGGAGACTTTATCTTGCTTAGGTGGCCCCCACAATCACCAGATCTCAATCCAATTGAGCATTTGTGGGATGAAGTTAAAAGAGCCATCAGGCAGCTGGTTCCACAACCATCAAATCTCACAGAACTGGACAGTGCTATTCATCAAGCATGCTGTCAGATTCCTCGCATCACCTTTCAACATCTCGTGGAGTCAATGCCAAGAAGAATCACTGCAGTATTGAAGGCAAAAGGTGGCCCAATGAAGTACTGATGGGATGGTCATCATAATCTGGCCACTCAGTATATAGTATATATATATATATCTCCCACGTTCAAAGGCTGTTAAATTGTGTTGATCACTTCTACTATCATGGTAAACAACCTGCTTCCCTATGTATAATGGTCTGGCCCTCTAGCAACTTCAGCGTGAAATTATAGCTAATTTGCCTACAAACGTCAGGTGGTCATAATAATCTGACATACATATATATATATATATATATATATATATATATATATATATATATATATATATATATGCAAGTTTATCACCCATTCAATCTATGAGTTTTCTTTAAAATGAAGATTCTTTGGACCCACCTCCCAGGAACTCTAATTTGGTGTGTTTGAAAGTACAATCCTGAAATCTGCATTTTACCCCCATCCATTTTTTTAATAGTGGTCATCCACTGACCACTCTTAAAAAATAGTATGCAGTATGCATGCATATTAGCATAACCAATGGACACAGACACTGGGGTAGTGGGGGCTTTCCCAGGGTGGGAATGGTTGCGGGGGGAGTCAATTGGGAAAAAAGGAGACGTATGTAAAACTTAAGATAATAAAATAAATAAATAA
Organism: Myotis daubentonii; assembly: GCF_963259705.1. Taxonomy (NCBI): domain Eukaryota; kingdom Metazoa; phylum Chordata; class Mammalia; order Chiroptera; family Vespertilionidae; genus Myotis; species Myotis daubentonii. The sequence continues at coordinate 21,374,762 of NC_081846.1, forward strand.
ATAAATAAATAATAAGTAAATAAATAGTATGTAATGGGTACTTACTTGAATTATCTGTCTACTTATTATGGTGGCTCTTAATAATTTAACTACTGTTGTTTTCAACCTGATAATTTTTTTTGTAATAGTTTTGCTCATCATCTATCCTTAATGTTTCCTGAGCTCTATGAAAGCAACCGTGGGAAACACTGTTTTGCTAACTCAGATTGGGGAGGTGCTAAAAGATGGAATTTAGTGCCTTGTGAGTGAAGTTCACAATTTCCAACTGTTTGTCTTTCACAGTAATGGCTCAAAGCCTGAGATCTTGATTTCTAGCCCTGCAAGAAAAAATTGAAGGAGGTTTTTGGGGCTTTTTTTTTTTTTACTTCTCATTGGCTCCATACCAGTTTTATAAACTCAGTTCTGTGTCTTCCAAATCATACAATCCAGAGACCCATAATTGGTCCATCTTGTAGTTAGAAGTTTAGCTGCCCTTCTGTAATAAACATGGGGATGACCGTGGCATCACTGTTCTTGGTTCTGAGCATGACATTTGTCTCATCCATCCAGGAATCCAATTAGAGAATATGGATGGTTTCAGAATCCATTTTGTCTAAAGAGAAAGAGTTGCTCCTTTCAGTAATGCCATGGAATTTCTGACCTGATTATTAAGAGCTCTGATGAGTCAAACTTAGGCTGGGTTTCTGGCTCTACATAACTCCCACATTCTTTGAGTTTTGAATTCCTTAATAATTCATCAAGTCCATGTCACACTGATTCCAGCTCCTATATTATATTGGAGATCTAAGAAGCATAGCAAGAATCTGCTTCCCTAGCCCAAGTTTCCATTTAATTCAGAAAACAGAGCTCTTAATTTATATTTCCTTTGACAAACAATGGTTTAACTTACAGGGGAAAGGCGTCTCAGGAACTTGGACAAACTTAAGAGGAGAACTAAATTAGAGGTTAGATAAAACTCGGCCTCCCCACTTCAGCCAGGTTCTGCCATCTCCAGTTACTATAAACAATTGCAATTTTGAAAGTGTTGAAAAAAAGTACATTGAAAATCTCCCCCAAAGGAGAAAGGAATTATAAAAGCATTCCAAGTCTCTGAAGCTCAGTGAAATAGTAGTGAGCCCAGGACACCTCACTACTGTTTCACTGAGCCCTTGGAATTTGGAGTAAATGGTCCCAACATTTGTCATATTTGTCTAAGTGGTCCTATTATGATATACATAGTAAATCTATAAAATAGCAGGCAATGTCTTCTGGGTCTATCTATCTATCTATCTATCCATCTATCTTCTCTCCCCACCCCACAAATGGGAAAAGTAGATTTTCACCTTATTTTATGAACATTTGTACTAGGAATTCTATAGATAAAAATGTTGAAGATAGGGAACAAAGAAGATGTATAATATAAGATTTGCCATCCAGAGATAGAAATCCAAGAGTATCCTTTTGTGATCCCTCTGTTTCCTATAAAATAGAAAATTACTATTCATTTTTTCCAAAGTATGCAAACCAGAAAAGGGATATCGATAAGTCTTTGTGCAGCTACATTGGTTGAGGTATAGCTCTACGATGCTCTCTTTCTTTCTATAAAACTGCAGAGACCATCATCTACCTAAACTTTCCAACTTGAGGAAACTCACTTCCACCCTGGAAAAGCCAACTGACAGAAACCTGGAAGGACTCCTAAAAGCAAACTCCTAAAAGCAAAGGTATACTGGGAAGTGTATTTTTCTCACATGTGACTTTGGTCAAATTTGTTGACTTCTGAGGTCTTTGGTTCCCTAACTACACAAAGAGGAAGCCAGACTGTACCTCTAAGGCACCTTCTAACTATGGGTCTCCAGATTCCCATCCCTCACAGCAACCCTCTCTGTCCTGTGGTAAGACCCTGACTTCTTCTCCAGGTCCCTATGCTCTCAGAGGAAAAGAATTAGAATAAATAATCTTCCTTAAACAATCAGAGTTTAGCTCTTATTTGGGTGGCTGCCTCCTGGTTGGTGGTAGGGTGGTCTTTGCATTTTAACAAGGCCCCATGGGATTTCAGTGTCAGCTCCATGGGATCTGAACTGATAGCAGAAAGGAAGAGATATGGAAGAACAGAAGTCCTGGGAGCCTTCATCTTACCTCTTAAGCTCCAATGCACAATTTTGATGGATAACATGATCCTAGAAAAGCATATTTCATAAAAGAGGAAGGGAAAGGAGCCATGGTCCAGAACCATTAGGAAAGAATGACAGAGAAAAAAAAGATTGGTAGGAATTACAGACAGAGGAGGATTAGAGCAAAAAGACTCCATTTGGGATATGCAGGGGGAAAAAGAAACTGAGATGATCAGTGTTGGCAATATGTATCCAAAAAGCTTTCAGCCCTGGAAGACTTGGCTAAATGATCACAGCTTCTCCTGCTGTCACAAATTGCCTCTCAGTGCAGGCTCCAGGAGCTGCCATCATTGATCTGTTTGCAGGGGAGGTTAAGCCTCCTTGCCAAGTTCAGACCCTGACAGAGGGAAGATAGAAAGGAGCAGGGGAGCTCCATTGACATTTTGAGAGTGATAACATCAACATCTACCCTGATGCCTAATTACCAGAACCATTGTCAGAGATAGGGATGCATGGCTCACCTCAAATTCTCAGGGGTCTGAGCAGTGTGGTACTCTCTCTGCTACTGAAGGTAGAAGCCACCTCTACAGCCCACCAAGTTTCAGTCTCTCCTTGAGAACTTCAAGTAGCAGGGAGTTCATTACTTTTTGAGTCTGCTTCATTGTTAGGGAGCTCTATTAGAAAGGTTTCCCTTGCTTTGAGGAAAAGTTGTCTGTTTGTAACTGGTACCCACAGAGCCCAACTCAGCCCTCTGAGATCACACAGGAAAAAAGTAACCCATTTCCTTGTGCCAGTTCCTTACTGTCTGATGTTATCTCCCAGGTCTTCCTCCATTCTCTCCTCCCATAGACCTGGCATGCCTGGGTCCTTCAGCTGCTCTTCACACATCATGGTTTCAAATCTAATCTGGGGTGTTGCTTATTATGATTATGGAGAATTGTTTGTGTTGTTTAAATTAGAGACAAAGAATAATTTCCCCCATTTTGATTGTAAAAGATAGAACTGTTGCCACATGAAAGCTGTGATCTTCGTCAATGTGTATTTCCTATCGGAGCTTAGAGGATTTTGAATTTCATGGACCTTCAGGTCCCTCCCACTTCTGCAAATCTAAAAAAAGTATGAACTGGCATCATCTGCTGAGTCCATACTCTTCAGGGCTTGACACCAAATGAAATTGGAAGAATACTCCAGCCATTGGGGGAGACACAGAAGTTGGTGCTGTGGAACTGTAAAACTCTCCAGGGTTCTTTGTATAGAAGAACTCTACCTTTGCTCCTACATATCTTCACATATGTCCACCTGGGTTCTTCAGCATCTTCTGTTGTTCCTTAAGGCAGCTGTCCATGGTAATCTTGGTTTCATCTGGTTCAGAGAGAAGCATGGAGATTTCATCTCCAAAACTGGGTTACAGAATAAATGTTTGGGTTTTGACAGCTAGGGAATTGGGACTGCTGGAGAGCAGTTTGTCTAAAAGCAAGTGTAATATCTGATTTTGTCAATTTAATAGCTAGGGAATTGGTAAAAAAAAAAAAAAATCCTGTTTTTGAGTGCTTACATCAGATAGAAGATCTGAGAGAGATGCTCAGCTTATTAACTAGCTTGATATTATTTAACGTTTTATTTTAAAGATAAACATGATAAATCCCAAAGCCTAGGCTATACCATGAACAGGACAAAGGGGCAATTAGTAGGCCAGGACCCCTGCATAGCAAAAATGTTCTCAACAACTGGGATTATAAAGGTAGGAAAAAAATAATTTTTCTTTAAGGTCTTTCTTATTATCTTTATGTATATACTGTTCTCAGTCTCTTCCCACTACTTGTAACAAGGGCTGGCATATATTGGGTACTCAATGAATGTATGTGAAGTGAATTTTTAATCAAAACCTTGTGAATAGCTCTAGGTTTGCATCATTTAGTCATTTACACACCAACATTTATTAAGCATCACCGATGTTCTGGGCACTGTGCTAGATACTACAGAGTTTATAGAGTACAGTGGGGCCTTGACTTACGAGCGTCCCGACTAATGAGTTTTTCGAAATATGAGCTGTCTCTTGGCCGATTTTTTGCTTTGAGTTGCGAGCTAAAATTCGGGTTATGAGCCAGCTTCAGATACCCCACTGCTAGTTGGCGCAGCGAACGTCACAGTGAACGCCACAACATCAGCCCAGCATCACATGTCTCACTCCTTCACTTTATGATTTGACACACGAGTAATTTGAGTTACAAGCTCCGTCACAGAATGAATTAAATTCGTAAGTCAAGGCCCCACTGTAATTTGACAAGCTCGGAGCTCAAATTCTGGTAAGAGTAGTAAAGACATTTACCCAAGTGGCAGTAAATACACAAACAGGTGATTGAGATAAGACACAGTGGCCACTAAACATAAGGAGATAGTATAAAGCTTTTCTGTGAAATGTTTCATTCAACTTGTCTTATTCAGTTAAACTTGAAGCTTGCTATCCCCTCCTCAACTACGAGAAATTAGTCTGACTATTCAAATTAAAATTCTTAAACATAAGTTTTCAGTCAGAGCTCAAGGGAGAAATTTTCCTATGGAGGGTCCTTGTTTCTGGCTTTTTTTTCTACTTCCTGGCAAGACCTCAATTGGCACTCCTCTGGGTGACCCACCCGTTTGTAAACCTCTCCCTGGCAGCTTACCTCCTCCCTGGACTTGCAACAGGGAATCTCATACCCGGCTGCAGCCAAAGGATTTCAGGAAATGGTGCTTTGGAAACACATCTTTAAAATGAAAACAGATAAAGCAGTTGGCAGTGGAGCCAAGGAAAACTCGACTCTTTCTGAAAAGCAAGCAGTTTCTTGGCTCTGGAAACCTACCTGTTCTAAGGCACCACCACATCCTCTAATAAAGGCACTAGCACACACAGAGACACATGGACACACAAATGCTCAGCAACTGGACTGCAGAACAGGCCCTAGAAAACAGGCCCTCAGAACCCTCATCCTATTGCTCTTTGGAGGGGTCCTGCGGCCAGTAGAGTCTGCAGCCTTAGAGGCTCTAAACCAAAAGGCCTGGGTCACACACTTCCTTCTGGAGAAAGCTTCCTTCTCCACGTGGTAGATAGTTTAATCCAAGTTGGGTGGAATTTTTGAAGCATTTCTGTTAGATGTACCTTTTAGCAATCTTCACTTATAAACTATGGGGGTTTTATTTCCAGTTTAGTAAAAGGAAAAATAGAGGTGCAAGTTGGGACCATTTCATCTACTAGGGTGGCATTTGTAAGCTGACACTTCGTCAAAGGCAGCCAAACTGTACTAAGAAATGTCATTTAAATAATATTCCCTTGCATGGCTACATTACATTCCAATGTATAATGTGCTTTCACTTAACTGAGCTCTCATGAACCTCGCAATTACAGACCTGGGTAATTTAGCCAGGGTGATCTTCATGGCACATGTAGATGAGGAAACTGTGATGAGCAGACAATGAGTGATTTGCTCAAGTGCACATGGGGAAGAAGCAGAAGTACACATCTTCCTGTGCTGCATTGAGGGTTCTGCCCATCGCTGCATGCATTCTACTTCTGTGGTTGCTCATCACTTGAATACCAAGTAATTCAACAAACCTATTGAGATACAGGCCCTCTGTAACCTGAATATTGCTGGGTCTCTTGGAATCCCACCCTTACAAGTCAAAGTACCCTCAAATCACAAAATGGAATTACAAAGATTTCTCTCTATGTTCTTTTAGAGGAACAGCACAAGAAAGCCCACAGCACAAAGAACTTCCTCTGAATCCTCTTTACATTTCTCCCTTCTCACCACTATTTGTCACTGCCACTCATGGCAACTGGAAAAAAAATCTCTCCCTCTCCTTTTCCCACTCTCCACACCATGCTTCCTGCAAACCCCTTACCACACACTGTTCACATTCTTTCATTTCATGGCCTCACAATTACCCCCTTCAATTCTTGCTCTCTGTGTCTGACTCTCAGACACAGAGTGGAGTCTGAGTTGAGTGGGAAGCATTGGGTACTTCTGACATCCTTTTACATGCTGTAATGACAGGCATGACATGAGATAACAATCCTGGCAGTGTGTTGGCAGGAACACAACACAGTATGGGCATGGTTCTTTAACACATCATTCAGACCAGCCCCATCTAGATGTAAAATGGAGAAGGGAAGAGATCTCACATTTGCCGAGCTGATAAGATAGTAGAGTGATACTTTCTGGAAATACAAGAGACAAAATGCCGAAACTATCTCCCTCCAAGAAGATGAGCAGAGAGACAAGTGGGGAAGAGTGAATACTTACTGAAAGACAAATGTAGAGGGGTATCTTCAGAGGAAGATGAGTAAGAAAAAGATTAACCCTGAAAGTGTCCAACTGCCTGTGGAGCACTGAAGCTATCTGTCCTGCACCTGCCACCAGCCCAGGTGAAAGCAGGCCAAGAAGCAGTGGGTTTTACTCCCTTAGGATTAGACTGTGAGTCCTGCATTGCTGTGCTCTCTGCTACTGCTTATGATTATTTGCTTCCATCCACATTTGTAAGCTCCTTGAGGACAAGTTCTAAAACATCAGCATCTGGTACAGTGCCTGCATTTTTAGAAAATAATAAACAAATCAATAAAGGAAATACTCCAGGGTAAAGAAAGAATGTCTCTAGACATTACATGTATACTCCATGAATAAAGGATGGGGAAACTTCTACCTTTCTACAATATGTCATGGTTCCTGGTTCTTGAGATCAACTTTATGAAGCTCTATCAGAAATGTCAGTATCTTACAATGAGTTTTTGTAACTTAGTTGCTCTTCACTGTAGATTTGGGAGCCAGACTCAAGGAAATTGTTTGTGTTCATAGAGTGAGGCTAGAAAATCAATGGGATTGGCAGTATGACCCCCAAATACTTACCCTCTCTCAATCACTACACCCTACAAATCCCACACCAAAGTGAAGACTCTGCCTCTCCTTGTGAGGAAAATGAGATAAAAGAATACATTCACCAGGCCATGACTTTGTACTTTTACCTGCTAAAAACAACTGGTGATGTCCATGTTTCTTCTCTGACTGACTAAGGTGGATACCATGCTCCTAGGAGCCCACAAACACCTTGTACAATGGTCCAGTCTCCCTTCTACTTGTGAGGGTAAGAGCTGCTATCCCTTTCTTCTGAGCTTTCACTTCATACACAGACATCTACTGTCCTCCAAGCTTGACCTTCTGTGGCTAAGATGAGATATTAATACCTACTTTTTCTTTTATATTGAGCAAGTCCATCATATCATGCTTCCTAGGCAATTATTCCATTGTTTTATTTTCAAATATCAACTGAAGCCAGAGATTTTTATGATCCTTCTAGCCCTTAACTTTGGACAAAGCAACCACCACCACTACATTTCACATCCACTTGCTATGATAATTTGAGTCAGTTTAATTTTCCTCCTCTCTAAAATTGATGTATACAAGCCAGTCTGCATGGAAGTGACTATAGGATAAACAAATGACCCACCTGTAAATGCTCTGGACTTAGAGGCACCATCTGGAGAGCCTAGTTCCATAATCCTGTGGGTAAGATTGTAACGTCTTTTGTGAGAAATGTCTTTTTTTCAGGAGGCCATAATTCCAGCCCACTAATATTTTATGGCTTTTGGCATGTTCCTTGAATTCCTTCAGACTCAGTTTCTCTTCTTTGCAAAATGGAATAAATAATACTGTCTAGTTAACTGGCATTATAGGAATCATTTTTAAAACAATTTGTGCACTTTAGATGGAAAGACATCAGGGGCAGCCAAGTTTTTTGTGATTTTTTTCATATTGAATCACTCCAACTAGAAGCAGGTGGTTTAATAAATCCAAGTGGGGAAATCAGTAAAGATGTGCACACAAATCACCATGTTTCTCTTTGGCTTATGGTATGAGCAACTCCATTATGATGTCAAGGACAAGCATTTCTCATTAATCTATTTTAGATGTTCTAAGTCTCTTTTTCCTGAGGCTTCTGGATGCAAGAGGTTGAATAGATGGGAGGTCTTAGTGACTCTGGAGAAGAGCTTAGTCCTTTCCCAGGCTTCTCAAACCTATCGAATATCACTTGTCATTGAGATAAACCTTCATGGAGAGACACCCAGGAGTCTGAGCTTGTTCTGGATGTCGGAAACTGGACCATGTGTGTGACTCAAGAAGGGCACATATTGGTGTTAGAGACAAAGGCTGAGGTTTTAAAACATGCCCCAAAAGGGAAGAGAAGGGATATTATACCTTCACTACTGCACTGTTCTGAAACAGATATTGATCCTGTCCCTCTGGTCATTCAAGATTCTACTCACAAACTCTCCTTGCTGATAAACCCCCTCTGTATCAGTTAATCCAATGTTCCATAAACCAGCCCTTTCACCATCTCAACCCATAGGACTTATCAGTTTTCATGTGAAAGGTATTGATTCAGAAGCTCCTGATGGCTCCCTGCTAAACCATTGATTTTTACTAATGCATTTGGTAGGTCCCAGAATTCTGTTTCCTTGTATTCCTTTCCATTTTCTTCACTGCAAGCCCCTTTTCCTACAAATAAACCCTAACTTCAGTTTAAGACTTTCCTGAAAGATGATTCTATAGTCTCCCTTTCTAGAACTTCCCAACCCTCACTTTCATTCAAATGAGAGGATCACTAAAGGCCTCCTTGTCCTTGCCCCCCAGCAGACCCTCATAAATCCACAGTGAAGTTTTTTTTTTAATTAAAGCGTCCAAATAATTAATGATCAACTCCATTTGTGCCATTGAAAACCCAAATGTCACACGGTTGAAAGGACCTAACCAAATAATTCAGTGTATCCTATAAAGCTTTAAAAAAGCAGAGACCAAGAGGCCTGCATGACTAGTTTCTGTGCTGTCTGAAAAGCTTGGTTGGGTTGTGGGGCACTTGATTGGATTCCAGGAATAATGTGCCCTGAGCACAAAGGGCTCTTTTGATGTGTCTCTGCCATCACTCCTCCCCTTTCCTCCTCACTTTACCTGGGATACACATTCTCCTTGTCTCCCAAGTTGGAAAAAATAAAGCATGGAATAGAGGGAAAAAAATAGCAGATGCAAAGTCAAGGGTGGGGGCTGGGAAAAAACTGAAGTTCTGAGTCTGAGTTTGGTTACTAAAGTCTGGTTATTCCAGAAAGAATAGGAGAAATGGAGTTTATACAATGTCTGTGACCAGAAACTGGAAAATGTAATGAAAAGATGTTTCTTGTTTGAATGTGGTCCCTTGAGGTATACATGGGTAATGAGTGAGTCTCCCAGCAAGGACCTGCTACTTTCAGAGTCAGGAGAACTGCAGATTACCAACCCTGAAAATCAGTGTGGATTGACTTGCCTAATTTAGGCAGAGAATCTCATAGTAAGTCCAGTCTGTTGATTTTTCATGGCACTGGAATAATCTAGCAAAACAGAGAGAAAGAACACAGACTCCCCATAGCTAGAATACCCTAAGAAAAGTGGCAGAGCAAAGAGTGTGGTTCTAGTACCATCTGTAGAGATACCAAGACTGACAGCAGAGAGGAGTGAGCTGTTGGTAGTAGAGGGCTACTTGAGATCCTTCTAACCTGAGCAGGCTGTTTTATCCTTCTAGTTTCATCTTCTTTATCTACAAAAAGATAAACTTAAACTACACCAATATCAGCTCTGAGATTCTGTATCAGAAATCTGTTGCCTCCCCCAAATTAATGAACTAAAATAGAAGCCCACTTATTTAGGTCTTCCTTAATTTCAATAATGTACCAAAGATACGTTTGAAAATTGTAAACATATAGATTCATTACATTTAGTCCAAGTTTTTGATGTTTTTGATGCTATTATAAATGGCTTATGTTTTTTTAATTGTGTTACTAGTATATAGAAATACAATTGTGTTTTACATATTGAATTTTAACACAATAACCTCATCAACTCACTTATTAATTCTAATAAGTTATCAATAGATTCTCAGTCTGTCTCCTCTTCACCATCAGCTCTCAGCTGGTGAGATCACAGGGGAAGATGTTTGATATATCTGTTAAGTTTCTTGGGTTGCAAGCAACGAAGTGGCTTTGGCTAACTTAATTGTAAAGCAGGATTTGTCTTAAGGCTATGGGATGGTTTTGTGAGTCACAGGAAACGATAAACTACTAGAATTCAGAAAAGGACAAGGTCCAGAATAGCATTAGAAAACAAATCAAGTGACTATTTAGGACACTCTAACAGGGGAGCTCTGGGCATCCCTTGTGTCACTCCTATAAGATTCAAATTCTTCAGAGAACAAATCTTGTTTTCTGTTTAAGTCCAACCATGGAGCATGTTGCCAGTTAATTGACTGGCCAACTGAGTCCCCATGCAATTCTGAAGGAGTGGTACCGCAAAAGGAATTTATGATGTTGTTGTAAAAAGTGAGAACTGATGCTGGAGAGACAAGACAATGTGTGGTGTCTAATTAGATCTTTCTGCCTCTCACCCATCTTACCAGGTATACAGATTAGCACTTAAATTTTGGTGATGATATTGGTGACAGAGAAGATTACCATATCAGACAGCCCTAACTTGCAATCAAAAGTACTTGGGCTCACTGTCAATGATCCACATCATTCATTTATATAGGCCTAGCTTCCTTCCCTGGGCTTCAATCAATCTCCTTTTCCCTATTAATATGCATTGTACTGTTGAAATAGACTTCATAAATAACCAAATAAATGTGTATTCTATCTTGCTTTCTTGCTTCTATCTTCTGTCTCTTTTTAAGGTAGTGGTGTGTTTATTTTGCTGCGGTTACTTTGGAATAAGACACCTAGTAGTTATGGTGATACAATCAGTAACTACATTGAATTCTATCTGCTTGTTGAACTGCTGACTCTGAGCTTGAGCACATTTAGTGTATAAAAGATATTTGTAGGTTTCCTAGGTGTTTTTAATCCATAAGAAAATGGATTGAGGTCATCGTGATCAATTTTCTTAAGGAGAGAATTGTAGTGAAAATGAAGTGAGGTTAAAAGGCTCTTATCTTTGCCATCACTCGTCTCCACCTTGGTTATTGCCCTTCCTGTTTTTCATTAGCATGCTGACAACTGGAGCTATAGATGTTTTCATCTACATTCCAACTACTGCACTGATTTCAGTTCCAAGTTATGAAATCTAATCTAAACCTTAGAAGGGACGTTATAAACTGTAACTTTAAATTTCAGTTTACAGCTTCCCCCAGGATGATTCCAGGAATTGAATTGGGAGAGGTCCTGGGAATCAGAAACCAAACTACCACCTCCTTCCTCCCCTAAAAGGACCTGAGAACATTTGAACAAAACATAAAAATATTGTTTTCACAACATCCAATCTGAGAAAAATTGCAAGAGAACATCTCATCCATCCCCCTCCTGGCAACTGCTTCTAACTAATCCCAGACAGAAGAAGGTTTTTTTATTCTTCAAGATCATTTGAAGGTCATTTCACAATTCCCCTGGCCACCTGTTTCAAAATATAAAACTGAATGCCAGGAAAATATTCCTCATACTCAAATACCAATTCTTCCTTAAATTCAGACCATATTAAAGTAAAAATTTCAGAACTGGAAGAGAGTTTAAATACCATGTAGTCTAGAGGTCAACAATGGTGACCCAGGAATTGAGATATATTTTACTAGGGCCACAGAAAGTTTAATTTTTCAACTTTTGAATTAGCTATCAATGCTTAAATATTGAGATATTACCTTTTAAAAATCCATATAGCTGCATATCTAGAAAAATCAGAACATTTGGAAACACTGAGGCCCTCTTCCCATGGCAACAATCAGAATTGGGTACTCCTGTTTAGACTGAGGTTGTAGGGGTAAATAACCTCTAGTATACCAGAGAGCCAACTAGGCCTGCTTTTTTCATTTACCCTAAATGACTGGCCCTTATCAGCACCTAAGTTTGTGACTCCTACTCTTTGCTGATGAGAAAACTGAGAAACAGAAAAATGTTTTGCCTGGGGTCACCAGCTATAAATGTGACAAGAACTAGAACCCAGGACTATGATTCCTGGTCCAATGCTCTTCTCCTATAGAGTACTGTTAGGCTGTAGGCATGCCAAACTACAGAGTATACAAACTCCAGAGTATAGTGTGGAGAAGACAAAGAGAGGATTTACAGAGAATATGAAGGTATGAGGTAGGAGGGATTTTACTTATCAAGAATATAAAAAACAAAGATTCTAATCTAGGTGTATATTTATAAAGGGTTGTTAAACTTACAGGTCAATTTATAAAAAATAAAAGTGGAATAGTATATTTCTCAAACTAGCTTTTCGGTACTGGTAGTTACTGTCTAAAACAGTCTTTTGAGCCACTGAAAAGGGAGTGACCCCAGAGCAGAGTAAGAATTCTGTATTAACCATCTCTTGCAACACAATAGAAAAAAAATTAGGTTAAACATTAAGGCAACATGTACAGCCCAAAAGTACCTGATCATTGCAGTCAGTTCCAGCTCAGAATAGGCCAGCTACCCTGTGCTCAAAACAGTTGTAGAACTAATTGCTTCACCACAGCCACCAGTTGTGTAAGCCAATCCTTTCAAATGGTTTCTAGCTGTGAATGTGGCTCAACATAGAGAAAAGTGGCCAAAACAGGCTTTCAGGTTTCCTTCTTGTAGCTCTTCACCCATACCCAAGAAGGGTTAGAGAAGGAGCCCTTCTTCCCAAGAGCAAAGACAACTTGAGCTTGAGATATTTGAGTTTAGTTGGAGTTTGAGGGCATCTAAATCTCTCTATTTTCCCCAAGACACTCACAATTGTCATTCATATGAAGAATAGCTTTTGCTAGTTGGAAAAGTGGTGGGGAAAGACTTAGCTAAGAATTCTTCCTCATGGTCAACTGACTTTTAATAAGCTTAGTGGTCTTTGTGGGTTACAAAACAAACTGATTAACATCTATTGCCTCACAGAGCTGACCAGCAAAAGAGACAGCATTTACCAATTGACTACCTCCCCTCCCTCTCCTAACTTTCTCTTTAGAAAATCAGAAATTTAAAAGAGCATTCTGGAAGGGTCAACTTGGGGCCTGGTGGTCTTCATAAAATCATGCTCAGTGGATTTGTACTCCTTTTCAGTATTGGTTAGATGCCAGAAAGGCTTCTTAAATGGAGAATTCCTTTAATCTGATGACTGTGGAGACTTTCCTAATGAAACAAGGAGAATGCTATATTAGAATATATAATATAAAATGGGGTTGACACTGCAAATGGAAAAATAATAGTGCTGAGATAATTGGTTATTAAGTTGTAAAAAACCAAAAATTTTTAATTGAATCCCTACCTCTCCCTTTAAACAAAATTATCAACACTAATAAAAGAGAAAAATGGTAATTGGCGTATGACTCTACCCTTTTCATTGGCTAATCAGGGCTATATGCAAATTAACTGCCAACTAAGATTGGCAGTTAACTGCCAACAAGATGGCGGTTAATTTGCATATGTAGGCACAATGCAGGGAGGCAAAAGGGAAAGCAGGAAGAAGCCCCCTGCCACTGACAGTGATTGGAAACCCAGGGGGGAGCTAAGAGCTGGGGGGCAGGGCAAAGGCGGCCCTGGGGCCGCCTTTGCCCTGCCCCCCAGCCATGATTGGAGAATCACGCGCCTTTGCAGCCCTGGCCAGTGATAGCAGGAAGTAGGGGGGGAGCCAGCGATGGGAGCTGGGCACGGTCAAAGCTGGCAGTCCCAGGAGCTAGGGGTCCCTTGCCTGGGCCTAAAGCGAAGCCCACGATCGCGGGGCCGCTGCAGCTGTGGGTCCCTGCTGCCCGGGCCGGACGCCTAGGCCAGAGGCGTCAGGCTTGGGCAAGGGGCCGATCCTGCGATTGGAGGGTGATGGGGGTCAACGCCTGAGGGCTCCCAGTATGTGAGAGGGTGCAGGCTGGGCTGAGGGACACTCCCCCACACACACACCCAGTGCACGAATTTCGTGCACCGGGCCCTTAGTATTTAATGTTGATTAAATACATAGATATGAAAAAGAAAACAAAACATTTTAGAAGAAAGTATAGCATAACTAAAAAAAATGGAAAAGGAAATAATTTATAATAAATAACACAGAGAAACAAATTTTTAAAGCAATAACTTTAAAGAGGATTGATAAATTTACCCATATTAAAATAAATACAAAACATATGTAACAAGAGATACATAAAAAGTGAAAAGATAAGCAACAGACTGACAGAAGATATTTACAAACATATAATAAACAAAATATTAGTGCCCAGGATATAAAAAGGACTCCAAAAATTAATAAGTAAAACAACTATCAAAATGTCTAACATATACGTAATTGGATCCCCAAAGGAAAGGAGAAAGAGATTAGGGCAAAAGAAATAGTTGAAGGAATAATTACCAAAAACCACCCCATAATTGGTAAAAAATTCAGCAATCTCAGCCAAACCTAATAATAAATTTAATAAATGTAAAGAAAGCCCTGCTTAGACACATTGTAATCAAACTTCTGAAAACTATGAATAAAGCTCAAGTATTGAAAGCAATTAGAGAAAATGATACATATAGGAGGCCAGTGATTCAAATGACAATGGACTTCTCATTAGGAACCATGGAGGTGAGAACACAGTACCATAATATCTTTAAAGAGCTAAAAGGGAAAAAACTATCAACCCTGAATTTTATATCCAGCAAAAATATTCTTCAGAAATTAAGGTAAAATAAATCTAAGAGAATCACTGCTAACAGACCTGCACTACAAAAATAAATTAAATAAATAAATAAATAAATAAATAAAAAGCTGAAGGGAGTTCCTCAAGTTATACGACCATACTATCAGAGTAAAAATGCATTTTAAGGAAATAATAGAGTATCAATAATGGTAAATGATAAGTATCTGGTGTGTAATTCATGGTTCCACCAGAGAAATATAGAGGAGATAGAGAATTATTACAAAGAATTGATTTATACAATTATGGGGTCTGGCAGGTGACTGAGAAAGAAAGATAATTAGTAGGCTACAGTCTCACAGGTGTATAGTCTCTGAGCTCAGGAAAAACCTAAGCCCTCCTATAAAGGCTTAACCCAGGATAATGTCACTTTTTATTAAAGTCAACTGGTTTTAATATGGACTTTAATTATATTACAAAATCCCTTTATAGCAGCCTTTAGATCAGTGTTTGACTGAATAAGTGAACTACCCAAATTGACAAATCAAAAAGTCATCACAGTCCTAACTGGTTTAGCTCAGTGAGTAGAGCATTGGCCCACATACTGAAGGGTCCTGGGTTTGATTCAGGTCAAGGACAGGTACCTTGGTTGTGGGCTCAATACTCAGTAGAGGGCATGCAGGAGGCAGCTGATCAATGTTTCTCTCTCATAGATGTTTGTAACTCTCTATCCCTCTCCCTTCCTCTCTGTAAAATATATTTATTTTAAAAGTCATCATATCTGGGTAAATATAAAACATCACTTTATTTCCTTCCTCTTAAGCCCTTTAAAATATATATAATTGTTCAAACTAAAATGTTTTATATTGGTGGGGTTTTCCATGTATATAGATGTTAACATATGACAACGTAATATAAAGGATGGTGGGTATGAAATAAAGGGACCCATAAGGTTGTCAGTTTTTATATTTTTCCTGAGTGAAAATATTAACTCTTAGTAGACTGTACATTTATACATCTTACAGATATCTAAAACAACCACTAAAAATATACAATAATGTATAGTTTTAATTTTAGGCCGATTGGTACATACAAGGGTACTCACTCAAGTATGCATTTGCACCTTTATGTATTTCTGGAATATTTGTGATTTTCAAACTTAGCAAGGAACTAGAGTCTCATGTATGGCTGCTTGGCAAAAAAAAAAAAAAAAAAAAATGGAGCCTTCAGTCATAATGAGGGAACAGACGCCCTTGCTGAATGCCCTCAACTGTTTTGACTTCTGGAGAGGCGAGCCGGCCGTGATTACATCTGCGATTAGGTGACTCACCATAATTATGTTTTGTTGAAATTGAATTTATTGAAGCATGAATCATTCTACCCAAGTCCTACCTAATTGCTCCAAATGCTGTGGATGGGAAGGATGGCGGGGGAGTTTCTCGTGGAGGTCATTACAGAATGAATGTGCGCGTGTGTGCGTGTTCACGCCTGCACATGCGCGCACCCCACACACCTTGCAGAAAACCATCAGCGAGCGCTGCCTCATCCTCTGTGGTAATGTGACGTTTGGCAGGGAATGTTTGCAGGGCTAACTGTGGTTTCTTCTGCCGCCCACCCCCTCCTCGTATTTAAGAGCAACTCACTATTTGGCTACTTGGCTCCCTGAAGGACTCTGTACCTCGGGCTGGCCCCCTCTGGCTATTGTCTGGTGCCTCAAAGCTGCTAACTGGCATATTTGATCCCTCTTCTCCCAGCTCAGACCCCCCGCCCCTCCACTGCTGGGTGGGTATCTTGGGGAAGCGCTGGAAGCTGCAGAACTATAATTTAAATCCACACGGGTGCCCTGGGAGGCAAACAGCAAACCCGTGGTGACTGCATGGGAACCCCTGCAGCCATCCCCTCTGTGTCTGGTATACAGAGAGGAGTGGGGGTGGAGACAACTTTGGACTCTTAAACACTGTGAGTCACCCACAGTTTCACACATGCAAAAAGCTCAGAGTCTTTCTCCTGCCTCCGGACTGTAAAGACCAGAGACTTCAAGTCCTTTGGTCATTGTTTATTTTAATGTCACACAAACGGAACAAATGAAATGAGCTTTGCCTACAGCAAGTTGAGTGTAGCCTAGACATGAATGAGAACTAACTGACAAACAGTTTTTCTACTAGAATAGGTTGCAAAGGCAAACTCCATCATCATAATAGCAATGAGAGAAAACACTTTTATACCACTTACTAGGAACCAGGCACTGTTCAATCACATTTTAACTCATTTACTCTTGACAACAACTCAGTGGGGTGGGTGTCTTGACTAGCAGCACTTTGCATAAGAGGAAACTGAAGCACAAGAAGGTAAAGTAACCTGCTCACATTAACTTAGCCAGTAACTCTAACTCAGACTGTCTTGTCCTAGACTCTTGACCACTCCCGTGTAAAGCCATACTGGGTGCTTTACAAAATCATCTGACAAGCTTCAAAACAACCCCCATTTGACAGATGAGAAGACTAAGGATGAGAGAGGCAAAGTTAAGTTGCGAAGATGACACAAATAGTAAAATAGCCAAATCTGGAGGTTTGGGTTCAAATGCCCTGCTACTGTGAAAACCAAAGCAGAAGAGAAATGCACAAGGCAGAGTGGTCAGGAGAGACAGCCAATGTCTGGGAAAGCTCTATTCCATCCAACTGCTCATTGAAAGCCCAAGCGGTTTCTGGGCTCCCTCATCTACCTCTGTTTCAAAGGTTTGGTCATGGCTATCTTTTTCTAATCACTGTATCTTCTCCTGCAACCATCTCCTTAATGCCATTCTTAAACACAGTAGTGAACCTGAAATTTTAAAAATCCATTGCCTAATTTTTTAAATCTTGGATTTCTACTTACTAGAGTCAACCATTAAAGAGTAAATGCTCCAGGGAGAAGGTAACATTTTAAACCCACATTGACAAACTTTGGGGAGAATTGGCTGAATGGTAACTAGCAAAGGTATAGAGTAGACTAACAATTGACATTTGGATAATGGAGGTGGCATCAGGGAATGGCAGTGAGGTCAGACAATGGCTTCAAAACTTTACTGCTCACTGCCCTTTTACCCTGGGAATAAGTCTGTGCTCTTGTCCTTCTCATTCTGGTTTAATTCTTCTAAAAATACCACTGACTCAAAGCTAGCAGACAAGCAGCAACATTGGAGATCCTTGCAGATGTGAATGTCAGAGTGTCAAGGGCTCAAAATCCAGCTCATTTTACAGACCAAGGAACTGAGACCTAGGCTACATGACTGCCTATGGTTACACAGCTAGATAGTACCAAAATCAGCAATAAAACTCAGAAATAAGGTCCTGAGAAATCAACAGCCCTGGACAGCTAAATGGCCAGGCACACTATCCTCTGGCTTTCTCTATTCAATATACATTCCTCTACTTTAACATCCATAACTGGAACAATGACAATATCACTCCATTTTCCCTACTTGGAGTGAGACTCAGGAATAAAATGCTATCTCTCTAGGAACTCAATCAGATCTTATTTAAGTAGTCAATATAAAGTGATGACTGAGTCTTTCACCTGGAAAGTAAAGTTTAGACCTAAATATTAACAACACAGAAAAATTACCAAATACTCTGTAAATGTAGATTTTATGAAAATCTAAATTTTGGGGGTTGATGAAGGTCTAATATGAATATTTTTTCATTGTTATTAAAATTAAAGAAATAAGTATAGTTCCATGTTTCAATGAGTGAATAAAGATAAAAGAAATCCCAAGGAACAGAGAGCAGTAAGAATCCAAGGGAAGTAAGAAGCCAGGAATGGCAGTGACCATAAATATTTAACTTGCTGTGATTTTATCTGTACTACCCTAATCATAGCAAGGGAGTTGTACTTTTCTTAGAAAATGGAATAGGAATTTAGGATAGCTTCATTTACATATGATTTAAATCACCATGGTTTTTAAAGTAGCATCAGAATGCACACAACTCCAAAATAAATATGCACTACTGACATGGCTCCTCAAGGTACCATCTTTATCTAATACTAGAGGCCCGGTGCACAAATTCGTGCATGGGTGGGGTCCCTTGGCCTGGCCGGCAATTGGGGCCGATGGGGGCTGGCTGACCAGGGGGAAGGACTGCAGGAGGTTGGCTGTGAGAGCGCACTGATCACCAGGGGGCAGCTCCTGCATTGAGCATCTGCCCCCTGGTGGTCAGTACGCATCATAGCTACCAGTCAGTTGTCTGGTCATAATGGTCACTTAGGCTTTTATATATATAGATTACCTCACCTCCTTTTTCCAGCTTCAGTAATGACACCTCAATCAGAGGTGCAGGCTTATATCTTGAAAGTACCTTCTCTCTTTTCACCCTTCACCCATACCTACTCCATATCTAAATCCTGCCAACACCACAGTGGTGGCAGGACATGACCATAGTAGATTCAAACATGATCAGTGTGTTATCACATTACACCAAGTTCAGTACACATGCAAATAGAAACAATAAATTCCCATTCTTACCTTTCATCATATAAATTGGACAAAACAAATTATATTGGTGGAACCATTTGTTCCCATCTGGTTGTCATAGGATAGGACATGTAGACTCAGCAAAGTTTTGGTGGGCTTATCTTCTCTCCAGCTCTGCACCTCGTATCTTCTCTCCCATTTCTTCACTGCCAGATGCCTGAAAAAGAATTCAACTTATATCCATGTTCTCCTATCTTTCTCTATCTTCAGCCTCTATATTTAGATTTAGATTCAGGGAAATTGAACCACATTTTCACCTTTTGTTGGTCTCACCTCGAACCAACAAATGATTATTAATAGGCTACCGCATGTAAACAGGAGACAAAGTAAATGCTTTGGATCTAAATAATTGTGAAATTGGTAAATACAAATTTTCTTTGCCTCATAAGGATGTGTATTTGAGCAAACATTGAGTAAGGGAAGATGGGCTAAGGAAGTTTAGCATATATTTTGGGGGAAAGATTGCTAAAACTTGAACATTAGGCCATCTGGGAATTTAGATTTATCTGTATCAGAGACCAGAAGATCTAAAACTTAAATTACAGAAGATTGGGCATCATTCTCTGTGCACATCAGCATGTATGTGCAGACGATCACTCCAGGGAGAGAGAGCTTGAGCAGCTGGCTGGATTTACTGAGACATCTTGAACTATTTCTTGAATGTTTGGAGATTTGGCAAATAAATGCATTGTGCCTCAAGCACCTTTTCCCCTTCATTTAAAACCCATGTGTATTGGAGAGGAAATTTAATCCTTATGTTCCTGTTTCACTTACACTTAACCCATCAAAATCCAACTTGGTGGGAACTGTTAAATGCCCATGAACCTCTGAAACTTGTGTAATAAATAACTTGAATTCATCTTTTCTTTGAATCTCAGAAACCACAATGAGAAACTATTCTCACTGGCTTTAATCAGGGGAGCAAGACAGGATTTCAATTTTGCCCCCAGATTTTGCCACAGCCAAAACATTCTAACTTTGATCAAACATATTGCCACGCCATGTATTTAGTTCTTGTCAATAACCACCATTTTGTGAAAAGTCAAGAAATATGGACTGAGATCCAACTCCAGTTATGTGTTGAGCACTGTGTGGGTCTCTGGTCCCAGTGTCCTCCCCAGTGGCCTCTCTCTCCTCTGGATCTCTGAGAGGCTCTCTTCCCCTCTGCTACAATCTAAATGTATAGGCGATACTGTTCATTTATAAAGACTATTGGAATAGGGTGAAAAAGAGAAAAATGTCAGGAAATAGAATCCTATACAGGCAAACAGAGCCTCATAACATGCACACTGATGGCATGGGTCATGGGGATATTTGCAGAATATGACCAAAGTTCACACAGTCCATATGCTCACCCATAGTTGTGTCTTTATTCTACTTCAACCCTAATGTGGAAATTAAGATTGCTTTTGGCCAACTCAATTATTTACTTCAATCATCAGTAGATGAAAGAAGAGTCACAACTAATATGAAAGCAATTATTATTCGGATAAATTTGACTTTTGATTTTTCTGTAATATCATAGGCAAATTCAAACATCTAATCCCTTCTTTGCCTGGGCGTGAACCTCATCAACATATTGAAGACAGAGACGGAGAACCTTGATTTATAGTCCACCTGCTCCTGGTTTCTTGCCCAGATGGATAAATGCTAAGAGAAGATGCTGGGTGATCCTGACCTGTTCACAGATACCCCATCCACAGGTAATCAGGCTGTAGCTGTTCCCTCTGCAGCTCCAGCCAGGCCTTAGAATTTCCTGACTCGTGCCTACCACCTTCCCAGCCTGGTGTTTCATTAAGATCAGAGTGCTCGTAAACATCATTCCTGGAGCTCATGTTTCCCCCACACTCCTCAAGGCACACTGTATCTTCCCCTTGAGTCCCACAACTCACAACATATGGAGGGGAAAAGAAGGGTGTAAGGGTGTTCTTCCGCCTTTCCATTGAGATCGCTGTGTTATTTGTGTCGCTTCATTTCATCCAGAACTCTACTCTGGGCTACTTAGCTATTAAACATTCACTAATTTCAAGACTCATGCAAGTATAATTTCTAGTAGAACAGTGGTTTTAGTTGTTTCTCCCTGGTCTCTGAGCAACATATACCATCAAAAGAAAAAGGCCTGAGGTTTCGCTTGTCAATTCAGTCCCAAAATGGGGAAAATTAATAATAATTTGAAATCCAGAAAGAGAAATAAAAATTGATTAAAGAAGGGAATTCCTGGGTTTGGAAGAGACCAACTATCTGACTAGAATGAAAATGGGATGCAATGCGGCCAACGACGTGAATTCCCACCACATTGTCCTTGACATGAGTTGTTCCGTCTGAATGGCCTCCAGCAGGGAAGCTGTCATACGCGGGGTACTTAAGGTTTTTAAATCAGACTGACCTGGATTCAAATTGTAGCCCTGTGTTTTTACTACCTGTATCACTCATCTTTAAGAGCAACAAGGTTTTACCACCTACAAAATAGGAATAATACCTTCTTCGTAGGGTTACCATGAAGATTAAATGGACACTGTACTTAAAGTATCTAGTGTAGAGTTGGTACAGAGTGGAAGGTAATAAAATGGTAGCTAAAAAATATCTAGTCCACACACCTTCCAGGAATCTCAATTGGTTGCTCTTTCAAGTTAAAGATTGAAAGTTACAGTCACGTCAAATGTTACCTAGAGGACATGACAGTAATCTCTTTCAGTGACTGTCTTCTTGATGTATATTAGTATGTCAGCCTTTCTTTCTAATATGATAGAGACTGGATAGAGAGATTTTAATGTCTAGAAGGAAAGGGGGGGGTAATTGGAACATGAAATGCTGCTGCTAAAAGATAAACTAAAGCATATTAAATTTTTTAGTGTATATTTGAAAAAAAATTTATTTGGTTTGGGTGATCATAGGTAGTTAAGAGTGCTGCACCAACCAGAGCTAAAGGGAAAGACTTTATAGAGAAGAACCCAGCTTAGTTATAGCCTTGAAAATTAGCATCATGCATTCTGGAACCTGACAGAGAAGAATAAAACTAGAGCTCTTTCAAACACTCATTCCAAAAGAATAATAATTATTTGACTTGTCTCATAGTTCTCTAGTAGACCGCACTCAAAAAAAACAACAAAAAACCAACAACTTCATTTCACTCAGAAGTCTTTATTTTTCTCTGAGTGCCTGAACTTCTTTCTTTCCTTAACCCTTCTGACACTACTGAAGCAGTCCCTTCACTAGTCCCAGACCATCTCAGTGACTTGTTTCCTGGTAGGACCTGACTGATATTGATAGTGAAGCCATATTTTTGAAGCTCCAATAACATGGAATGAGCTCCTATGGAGGATGGATAGGACAAAAGGATTTTCAAGCATTGCTGATGTTTTCCAGTATCCTATTCTCATCCCATGGTATATCCTCTACTTTCTGGGGAAATTTCATCTCCCACCCTGGCCTCAGCTATCACCTCTGTACCTATAATTGCTCAGCTTGAAATTTCTGTCTCTAATTCAATTCCTGACTTTTAGAAAAACCTTTCTAATGGTATAATTAAAGTTTCCTTATGAATGTCTTACAGATATCACAACACAGTATGCACTCTTAGATATTTTAATGAATGGCACCAAAATGCATCCATTAATCCATACTTTAGAGAGAGATGTTTGGGAGGAGTGAACCTTCCATGTCTGTTTGTGTTTTTTTTTAATATATTTTATTGATTTTTTTTACAGAGAGGAAGAGAGAGGGATAGAGAGTTAGAAACATCGATGAGAGAGAAACATCGATCAGCTGCCCCTTGCACACCTCCCACTGGGGATGTGTCTGCAACCAAGGTACATGCCCTTGGCCAGAATCAAACCTGGGACCCTTCAGTCTGCAGGCTGATGCTCTATTCACTGAACCTAACCGGTTAGGGCTCCATTTCTATTTTTATCATTGTATGTTCCTCCTTCTTTCTAAGTAACCTCCTATACCAGTTTCTTCTTTGTAGGACTTTTTCTTATATATCCATAATATCATGATCACTCTCAAGAAATTTAACATTAATGCCATAAAATTATTTAATATACAATAAATATTCAAATTTTTCCAGTTAACTTAATAAGGTCTTTAATGGTTAATTATTTTAAATGAAAGTTCAAATCTAATATCATAGATTACAGTTAGTTGTTGTGTCCCTTTATTCTTCATTAGCAATTCTGTCACTTTTCTTTTCTTTCACAAGAGTGAGATTCTACAATACCCTTGGTGTACCATATCAGGAAACATATAATTTCAGATTATCCCATTATGGGTAATGTGGTTTGATTATTGGTTAAGATGATGTCCAACTGATATCTTCCAAAGTACCTTTCTTTTGCAATTAGGAAATAATTTGTGAGGCTAAACTTTAAGACTGCATTTATACCTTGTTACTCAATAACCTTTCACCAAATGACTTTAGTATTCATTGTTGATACTTCCCTGAATCAATCATTATATCAATGGTGATAAAACGGTTATTTTCTAATTCTATCATTCCTTCTACATTCCATTAGCATTTTTCTGTAAAGAAGAGCTCTTTTTCACCCTCCCACCCCATTTTGTTTTATTTCACTGTTTGTTTTTAAATATCATTATTTTTAATTAAATGCAATAAAAGACATTATTATAATTACTAGAGGCCCAGTGCACAAATTCATGCACAGGTAAGATCCGGCTGGCTGGCCTGCCCCGATCGGGGCCGACTGGGGGCTGGCCGGTTGGCCGGCTGCAGGGAGGGGCCGTGGGAGGTTGGCTGGCCAGCCCTGCCCTCATCAGGCTGGTTGGCCAGCCACAGTGCACATCATAACGACTAGTCGTTCCAGTTGTTCTGGTCATTCTGGTCATTCTGGTCACTTGCCATATATATATAGTTTTGATGCTCAATTTTTTCCTAATCCAGCCAGTGGTAACTTCTTCAAGCTGGTTCCTTTATTCATTTGGTATGTCTCCATTGGGTTTTGAACATATCTTTTTTGCTTTGTAGAACAATATACTAGTAATATTCCAGATGCAACTTGTATTTTCCTCATAGCTAATTGAACAGAGCTAAGAAGTATAAGTTTAAATCATGAGGTCATTTTGATACCTTAAAATCCAATGCAGAGTTCTTCATCTCCTCCCATTCCATGTCTGTAGATCCCTTCTCTAATAACTTAAAAAAAAAAAAAAACTGAGTCCTAACATCAGCCAATGTTGACTCATCTTCTCCTACAATTTGCACAAAGTAGTGTGGGAATTGCTACATCAATACCACAACCTATAACAAACCTACCAAGTAATGTCTACATTTTTGTAATTCTTTTTTGCCATTAGATTATATGCCACTAAGCATATGCAGTCAGAGTTCTGTGTTCACTTAGTTGGGTTAATTTTTTTTTCTGTTATCAATTGCTTATACAATAAGATTCATTTGTTTCTCCTTTTGGTAAAATTACAGGTTTTATTGCCCTTGTTTATTTAATCTTATTTTGAATATTCATAACTTTATCATAACTTAAAAGTCAAAACTATTTAAAAAGGTATTCTTACAAAAGTGTCACTGTTGCCCTAGGCTGTTTTGCTCAGTGGATAGAGTGTCAGCCTGTGAACCAAAGGATCCCGGGTTCGATTCCAGTCAAGGGCACATACCTTGGTTGCAGGCTCCTCCCCAGCCCAGGCCCTGGTCAGGGCACATGCAGGAGGAAACAAATTGATGTGTTTCTCTTACATCAATGTTTCTCTCTGGCTTTCCCTCTCTCTTCCACTCTCTCTAAAAATCAATGGGAAAATATCCTCAGGTAAGGATTTTTGTTAAAGTGTCACTGTTTCCTCATCTCTATCCTTTTCTCACTCCCACGCCACACCTGTTATGCAGGCAAACTTTTTATTAACTTTTGGTTTATTCTTCCCTTGTTTCTTTTTCTCAAAAATAAATGTGTGCATGTGTTCTTCTTTCTTATTTCCATTCTTTTATTACATAACAAGTAGCCTACTACATATATACTCTTTTTCGCTTTTTATTTTTATTTGAAACATCCTGAAAATAACTCTAAACAAGTAATAAAGATCTTCCTCAATTCTTTTTGAAATGTGTGGGTATACCATACCTTATTTAAGCAATATTTTATGTATTGGTATTTATGTTTTTTTCATTATTTTATTTTTACAAATTATAGTTTGATGAGTAACCTTGTGCACATGTTTTTTGGGTTTTTTTTGAAGGCTAGCTTCAGGGTAAAGCTATGGGGGTCAGATTGCTGGGTCAAAGGGTAAAAGCTGCACAGGTACTTTTGTTTATATTTCCATATTTCCCTTTAAATAAATTAGATCATTTAACTTTTATTAGCAATGTACGTGCCAATGTTTTGGGCTGAATTTTATCCCCCAAAATTCATATGTTGAAGTCCTGATTCCTGGTAACTCAGAATATGACTGTAGTTGGAGATAAGGCTTTTAAAGGGGTGGTAAAATTAAAATGAGGCTGTGAAGGTAAACTCTAATCCAATCTGACTGGTGTCTTAAGAAGAAAAAATTTGGATACTCGAATAGACATTAGGGATGTATACGCATTGAGGAAAGACTCTACCGTGAGGAGGCAGCTATCTGCCAGTGAAGAATCAAACCTGCCAACAGCTTGATCTTGGACTCCCAGCTTACAGAATCATGAGAAAATAAATATCTGTTGCCTAAGGCACCCAGTGTGTGGTGTTTTGTTATGGCAGCCCTAACAAGCTAATATGGCCTGTTTCTCCACAGCCTCACTAATAGTGTTGTTAAACTTGTGAATTTTTTCCAATTCAAGCTATGAGAAAAGTACAGTTTTAATCTGCATTACTTTTATTATGAGTGCAGTTGAGCATCTTTTCATGTGTTTAAAGATTAATTTCCCATTATTTTGTGAAATTGGTGATTTGAAGTTTATTTCTTAATTTTTAAAAATACTTTACATAATATGGAGATAACCATTTACCTCTGACACTTCATGATGCATTTTGAAATTTTACTCACTTAGAGTTTGCATTTTTTTAAATTGTACCTTTTGTTGAAATTACAAATGAGTTTTTCCTCTTAGGTTGTCTTCCTCTTAATAAGGTGAATTACATTAATGGATTTCCTCATGTTGAAACTCTTTGCATTCTTGAAATTTCTTACCTAAGTTTTATTTTATTAATGTGGTTTTTGATTCTTTTCACTAGAATTTTACTTAAGATTTGCATCAATAGTTATAAAAGAAACTAGAGGCCCAGTGCATGAAATTCATGCATGGGTAGGGTCCGTAGGCCTGGCTGGTGATCAGGGCCAATCTGTGGGGTGACCAGCGGGACAATTGAGGGCAGTGCTGGCCTGCTTGCTGGCCAGCCCTGTCCCCCACCACTGCCACTGGTCGCCCCTCTGCAGGGAGACCAGCAGGGAAATAAGGGGGCTCTCCAACTGGCACCCACCTTGGCTGGCCTGGGGCCTGCAGGCTTGGATCAGCTCCTGCATTGAGCATCTGCCCCCTGGTGGTCAGTGCGCATCAGAGACTGGTCATTCCACCTGTCATTCTGTTGTTCAGTCGATTTGCATATTAGTCTTTTATTATATAGGATTAGTCTGTAGTTTCTTATTCACTACAATATTATTATCATTGTTATTATTAATTTATTAGATTTAGGCATCAACCTTACATTAATTCCTTAAAATTCTGGAAGATCACCTTCATTTATTATCTTCTGGAACAATTTATGAAACATGTAGATTATTTGATTTTTAAAGGTTTGCAGAATTCCCCTGTGCTATCACCTGGGGCTAGTGTTTCTATATGGAATAATTTGTTGAAAAGTTTCTCCATCTTTTTCCACCCTGGAGAGTAATCTGTTTAAACTTTCTATATTAAATGCTATGTTTTGATAATTACATTTCATAGAGAATAAAATGTTTCAGAGTTTTCCAATGTTTTTACATAGACTTTTGCAAAGTAGTCCACTTATGATTTATTTTAAACTTTGCAATGGTTATTTCCATCCAGGCTTTCCTTATTTTGTATGTTTGTGCTTTGCCTTTTTTTAAACTAGGTAAGCTATTGGTATGTCTATTCTACTTTTTCTCTAGAACAAGCACATTTTGATTTATTTATTAGTTCTACTCCTTTCATTGTTTTCTACCACATTAATTTATTTTTTATATCTTTATTATTTCCTTTCCTGTGTTTCTTTTGGTTTACTTTATGAGATTTTTTAAATATTTTTAAATGAGGAATTAAACATTTATTTTAATTATTTTTCATTAATTCGAGTATTTAGGACCATGAATTATCCTCAGATTATTGCTTTAATTATAACTCATAAAACCTGATGCTCATATTTTTCATTATAATTTATTTTTTGCTAACTCTGTGATTTAAGTTTATATAGCTACTTTTATCCAATAGTATTTCAACATAAATTTGTTGTTGTTATTATTGCTTAATTTCTAGGTAGAAAGACCTTTTTTAAATTTTTTTTATTAATTTCTGTTTTACAGCACTTTCTAAGATTTTCTTTGTGACCCAGAACATTCTATTTGTGCTTTAAAAATAGGTTATATTTTTTATATGATCAAGGTTTCATATTTGATATACAGCCATAATACCTTCTTTATTGATTGTTGATTATATCTTTATACCCTTATTTATTGTATTGTTTCAATTTTTCTGGAATATCTTTGTCAATCTCTTTATTTTTAGCCTTTCTGAACTGCTTTATTGTAAGTGTATCTCTTATGTATCCCATAGAATTGATTTTTTGCTGCAAGTCAATTTGAAAATATTTTTAATGAGAGAGTTATGCAATGTATCAATAAACTTATTAATACATTATAATAATATGAAAAATATATTTTATTAATGTGACTGATGTGTTTGCTTTCAGCTCATATTTTGTGTGAAATTGTATGTACTGTTTTCTGTCCTCATTTTATATTTCTTTTGGTATTTAGAAAGGTTTGTATTTTCATTGTAGTAGTTACCTTTGTACTAATACCTTTCCTAATGCCATTACTTCCTTTTTTCTTATTTTCCCTCTACTTATTGGTTTTTCTGCTTTAAATGATGTTGTTTACTCTCACTACCTATGCAACAATGTTTTATTCCAGTATCCAGTATTGTCATGACATACCACAGTTATACTGTTCCTCCACTCTTGTCCCCATCCTTGTTTTCGGTATAGGTTTACACTGAAATATATTCAAAAGTCCATTTGCCAAAGTTTCCAGTCCTGGTCCTATCTTAGTTGAATAATGTTCACCCTCAAGTAGATCCCTCACAGAGGAATAGTGAATGTTCTTTGAATTTTTGCACACAGAAAACTGCTTCTTATAGTCTTGATCCATACAAATGAGCTATTCTACAATAAAAAATATTCAAATCACACTTCCTTTAGTTTCTCAAAAAATGCAACTCCATTGTTTCCTTATTTTGTATAAGTCTGATGCTTACTTGATTTTCTTTCTTATGTAAGTGATTTTGTCTTTTTGTCTGGAGACCTAGAGAATTGTTTTCTTATTTATAAAGTTTAATATTTTCCTAACACATGTCTTGTACTTCATCATTGCAGGTTTATTTTGAAAACTGTGGGCCCTTTAAAGATTCAGATGCAAGTCTTCATTTTAGAATTTTTTTTAAAATTGTAGTTTGAAGTATTAATGTTTTTTATTTTAAAACTAGTCTTTTTCAGACTCCTCTGAACCTATCTTCTATCAATTATTTTCTCTCTGATCCTTTTTGCATTGTTCCTTACTTAAATTTCACCCTCTTGGCTCTTTTCCTGACTGTTCTCAATGTCTCTTATATTTTCAGTCAAATATATTATTCTATGAGTATCTTGTAATTTAGCTTTTATTTTTAAGATGATTTTGTCTTTTTCTTTCATTTTTTTCTTAAGTTCATTCAACTCTTATTTCACTCTTTTTTTCTATTTCTGTTCTAAATTTGGAACTCCTGATGTAAATTTTTGTTTCATATTTTCAAATGCTTGTCTTGGGATTTTTTATTCAGTTTAGGTGTTAAGATTGTCTTCTGTTTCGTGTTTGATGTTGATAGGAGCATTTGCAACTGCTAAGATGTGTGGATTCTCATATTTTGTTTTTCTAGTGGCCTTGTACAAATATTATCTGCCATTTTCTATTCATTTTAAAGTGTTTATATATATATACAGTTATATGTAGGCACAATTATAGCTGACAAAGGGTGGCTGACAATGTTTCTTAGTTCAAGAGCACCCTCTTCTGTTGGTATAAAAAAGTGTAGCTTCTTTCCTTGATGGCACTTTGGGGGGGGATGACTGATATATCTTCTGATTTGAGGGATTCACTTTTGTTTTGCAGAACACTCTCACTTCCTTGTTTCTCTTCACTAACCAGCTTTCCAAAGCACCCTGCCCTGTGGTGTCCTCTCCTCCAGAGATGGAGCCTTTCCCACATTGCCAATCCCTGTTCCACACACTGTCAAGTGTCTAAATGTTTCCCTCCACGTCCCACGTGGTTCAGGGTTCAGTATCTGGAAGCGGAGCCGCACACAAATTAAAGAGAAAAGACACGAGATACTTTGGGAATATTGGGGGACCAGGCGGGCAAGTCCAACTCAAGGAGAAGGACTTCCACTGTGCTCAGGCCTCACCAAGCTTTTTATAGTGAGAGGTAAACAAGGTAGTGATTAACATAGTTACACATTTCTTGTGAGTTTCACTTGTTTTGACCATGGTTACACTTCCTGCACTTCCTCAGCCCATTAGCTTCCCAGATAAGATCTAGGGAGTGTTATAAGGTCAAGCCTAATTATGCTAAGAGGACTGTGCCCTCTAAGCTGGGACTTGTTTGTGAATTTGCCAACAGGTCAGTCCGAGGCTTAACCCTATATCAGTTTCCCACAGTCAAGCCCTTCCATTCAATTCCCCAGAAACCAGTCTTTTCAGCTACCTCCTCTGAGTTGTTCTCATTATTTTTCACTCAAGTGTTAACTTCTCTTTCTAGGGTTATTTTATCTGTGGTTCTGCCATAGCAAGGCCCCCAGACCCCTCTCCTCTTTTCCATGTCTTCTACCTGATTCTTTGTTCCAGCATGATGTGATCTGGGGTTGGCCCTGTTGGACCTGGCAGTTTACTCTTCTATTGTAATGTAATTTGAAGCTTGGAGTATTAGCTGTGTTATATATACAGTATATGTGAGTGTGTGTGTGTGTGTGTGTGTGTGTGTGTGTGTACGAGAAATAGACAAAGAGAGAGAAAAAAAAACTGGAAGTCTTTATTGACTAAAGGAATTCTTAAAACTGTTTTGACATAAAAAAACTAACTTTTAGGATTAATAAAGAAACTTTAGTAGAGTCAGTCCCTTGGCTTCCAGGCCATTTTTACCACTAACACCCTATGTGGCCTTAGACAAGTCATTTAACTTGTCTGGATGCCAGTTTTCTCTTATTGGAAAGATAAGAATGTCTTTAAGTGGCTTCCCATTGGCATTCAATAAGTTTTAGACTCCTCCATTTCTCTTACCATCTTTGACTCCCCTCTTCATTTTATGCACACAAATGACATTAACTTGCATCTTATAACTCAGGCCTCAGTATCACAAAGAAAACTAGTCTTATGTTAACTGAATCTTGCAAAAATGTAAATATAAATTTTCTAGTTTAAAGAGAATTGAGGTCTCTGTTATTCAATTTCCAGCCCTTTCAGGGTTGAGGGCTCAGTTGGGAGGTGCCACATGCCTGTGTTGGGTTTCTTTATAAGGTCTGGATGTTCCCTTTCAAACACACACAGTCCAGGAAGAAGCCACTGCCATGACCTCCTTTCATCTTCTCCATTCTTTTCTGGGCTCAAGGTCCTATCTTGAACCCAACTCCCGCTCTATGAAATATCTCCATTCCTACAGGCGACCATAATTTTAAATAAACCAAAGTAGGGAAGGAACAAGGGAATTGCAAGAGTAAATATGAAAACATACAAAGTCACCATAATGATTCTTGCTCAATAATGTGAATTTATATAGTGTTCTCAGTTTTCATGTGGCTAAAATAATGATCTATACCCCACATTCATTGTGACTAAAGAGACAGTATCACAGATTATCCCAGAGGGACCATCCAGAGGTCACGTTGGGTATGCCCTTAACCTCGCATTGAAATAGCCCTCACCCACTGTAAAGAGATGCAAACACTGAGTGGGTAGAGAGATCTTCCTATCCTTCAAGCTGTTGAGGAAATGAATCAGCCCTCTCACCACCTGCTCATGGGTTCCAACCCGTCCGACATTCAGGAAGCCAAGTGGGGAGAGACTTCCTTTATCTGTCTAATCTCCAGTCTTACCTATTCTAACTACATCCAACTGCCACTTGTCAGCTTTTTACCTCTCTGCATCTGTCTCCAGAACACTGGCTGCAGTGCTGACAACAATAGCAGGTCAACACAAACACATGTACATGCACACATGCATGTACAGCCATGCACACAAACCTATGTGTGCACACAATATACAGACACGCACACACACAAAAACATACATAACACATGAGCACCAACATACTAGTACTTAGGTAGAATGTCAGAGACAAGAGGAAGACATGTTGAACTTGAACAAATCCTTTGAGAAAGAATTGGGAATCCAGAGGCCAGAAAGAACAAACACATATAGCCCCCTGAGGACCCCAAAATATTGCAGAGCTTCCTTATCTCCGCTTATTGTCTCTACCTCTACCAATCCAGTTTCATTCCAGAGGTCAAGAAGGCTCTTTTAATCTCACTGTCCAACTCACACTGGCCAATCATTTTTCATAGAAAAACAGGATAAAATTTAAATACAAATCTAACCCTTTTGTCCTGCTTAGAATCGTTCATTGGTTTCTCATTTCTAAGTTCAGCTAAGCTAAGCAATGTCAGTAAATAGCTACTTTGCCAAGTGGAATGGGCCAAGTGAGATAAGAAGTTAGAGAAGGAACTCATTGAAAGGGGAAATTTCTTCCAGTGAGAGATCCAGAAAACTTTCACAGAAAAGGTGATATTTAACAAAGCCTTAAAGGAGACATAGTGATATAAAGGCCTTTGAGAACAACTTTCTAGGAAACTTATCCAGCAAACAATGAGCGATTAAATTATTCTGTAACAAAGCATGTATGTAGGGAATCAGCAGAAGATATTTGGCCTTTAGAGAGATGGGAGGGCCCCAGTCTGGGAGCATTTGAAATGTCAAGCTTCTGGTGACCATGAACCACCTTTTTGGCCTCAGCTCTTCATTAATGACTCTAGGTTTGGTATCCAGAGTAGTCATGGTATGCCACAAACCTCGTAATGTTTAACTCATCAAGATTCATAGCTTTTAGAACATGGTTTTTGAATTAGAAGAAGGTAAAAATGATAAAAATTATTCCATCTTCGGCAGCAGTATGGTTAATGTGCTTCATCTAACCTCAGGATCAGCAATTCTGATAGCTTCGTGTGGCCCCACAGTAATTCCTGCCCTAAAGAAATACTAATTGGCTCAGTTGCAGATGGGTATGCTAACTTCCATGCAACATGGGAACAGTAGGAAAGTCCCTATGAAAAGAATAATATAGGCAATGTAAAGTATTGAAAGCCGGTCTGAAAATGCCCACCTGGCAAAAGCACTTAAATCCATTCATTACTTTGACGCTAATCTGAACTAGAGCTACAGCTAGTTTAAATAGAGTATGCCACCTAGTATAACATAATGGTCAATATCATCAATTCAAGTACTAGGGAGAAATGCAGAGTTAAGACTCAAATCCAAATCTTCCTGAGCAAATATGACAGTTAAGCCACTTCTCCAGGTCTCCGTGCCCTTGTCTGTTAAATGGACATACAAAGAGTAGCTCTTCAAATTTACTTTGAGGATTAAAAGTAAGAGCTCTTAGCATCATCCCTGGCACATAGATGGGGCTCAATAAATATTCAGTGATTTTTTTAGCAATTGAATATTTAATAAATGTTGGTAAAGGAAAAGGAACTCCCATAAACAATAGTCAACTGATATTTGACATTAGAGCAAAGTCAATAAAATGGAGCAACAATAGCCTCTTCAATAAATGGGTATCCATGCCCAAAAATCAAAAAACAGATTTTACACCCTTTACAAAAATTAACTCAAAATGGATCATAGACCTAAATGTAAAATACAAAACTATAAAACTAAAAGATAATATAATATACAGCCAAGATGACCTTGCGTATAATGATAACACAACACCAAAGGCACAAACCATAAAAAATACCTGATGATCTGGACTTCATTAAAATTGAAAACTTCTGCTCTGTGAAAGACAGTATCAAGATAATTAGAAGACAAGCCACAGACTTGAAGGAAATATTTACAACAGACCCATCTGATAAAAGATTGTTAACCAAAATACACAAAGAACTCTTAAAACTAAACAATATGAAATCAATCAACTTGATTCTTAAAAATGGGCCAAAGACCTTAACAAATACCTCATCAGAGAAAATACACATATGGCAAATAAACATATGAAAAGATGTTCAACATCATATGTCACCAGGGAAATGCAAATCAAAACAACAGTGAGATACACATGTATAAGAAGGGCCAAAATCCAAAACACTGACAACACCAAATGTTGATGAGGATGTGGGACAACAAGGACTCTCACACATTACTGGTGGGAATGCAAAACGGTACTGCCACTTTGGAAGACAGTTTGGCAATATATACAAAAATAAACAGACTCTTACCAGACATTTCAGCAATCACTCTCCTTGGTATTCAAGTTGAAAACATGTCCACACAAAAACCTGTAATATGTTATAGTTTGCTAGAAACAGGTGTTTATAACAGCTTTATTTATAATTGCCAAAGCTTTAAAGTAACCAAGAGGTCCTTCAGTAGGCAAGTGAGTAAATGAACTGTAATATATCCCAACAATGAAATATTATTCAGCACTAAAAAGAAATGTGCTATGGAGCCATGAAAAGACATGGAGGAAACTTAAATGCCTATTACTAAATGAAAAAAACCTAATCTGAAAAGGCTACATCCTGTATGTATGTATGTCCAACATATATGGCATTCTAGAAAAAGCAAAACTATGGAAACAATAAAAATAACAGTCATTGCCAAGCATGGGAGTGGAGAGATGAATAGGCAGAACACAGAGAATTTTTTAAAGCAGTAAAAATACTCTTTATATTATGATAATAAACATATGCAAAAAATACTTTTGTCCAAACCCATAGAACATACAACACTAAAAGTGAACCCTTAGGTAAACTATGGGCTTTTGGTGATTATTTCAGGTTTAAAAAAAAAAAAGTGCCATTCAAGCGAGCAATGTTGATAATGGGAGAAGCTGTGCTTGAGATGGGGCAGGGAGTATGGGAAATCTCTACACCTATTAATTTTGTTGTAAATATAAAACTGCTCTGAAAAATTGTCTTAATGTTTTTAAAATGCTGGAAAGAAAGGAAAGGAATGGAAAGGAGAGAAGAATGGAGAGGTGAGGAAAGGGAAGGAAGGGAAGGGGAAGGGGAAGGGGAAGGGGAAGGGGAAGGGGAAGGGGAAGGGGAAGGGGAAGGGGAAGGGGAAGGGGAAGGGGAAGGGGAAGGGGAAGGGGAAGGGGAAGGGGAAGGGGAAGGGGAAGGGAAGGGAAGGGAAGGGAAGGAAAGGAAAGGAAAGGAAAGGAAAGGAAAGGAAAGGAAAGGAAAGGAAAGGAAAGGAGGGCATATGAAGGATACTATTCTGCATGGCTCATTATCCCCTTCAGGGGTAAGAATAGCTGTTTAGAAGGGAAACCCACAAAAACTATTGAAAATCCCTCAGCGAACACAGGTTTGGTGGAACTGGAGAGCATGGTGGGAT
The DNA here is from genome assembly GCF_963259705.1 of Myotis daubentonii. Taxonomy (NCBI): domain Eukaryota; kingdom Metazoa; phylum Chordata; class Mammalia; order Chiroptera; family Vespertilionidae; genus Myotis; species Myotis daubentonii. The sequence continues at coordinate 21,409,780 of NC_081846.1, forward strand.
CCCACTAAAAATAGCTTGGAGCTAGGAGGAAAGACTTCTGTATCATGGTCCAGACTCGACACTACAGTTTTAGGCAAGTCACATCATTTCTCCAATACTCAGGCTATTTAACTTTAGAATTGCCACATGGAACTGATTGGCCTCTGAGTTTCTTTAGCCCTCTTTCTCTGAGGTTATGGAAGTTGACTATGACTAAAGACCCTTGAAACTCAATGTTGTGGCTCTTGAGAAAGTTTGGTTAAAGTTCTATAGCTGAAGCAGGAGACTGAGCTCAAGGACCTGATGGACATTCTTTCAGCCAAAGACTCCTAAAAATGGCTTTTTCTTCTTCCTTACATTTCCAAAGCTTCCCAGAGATGCCCAGAAAGCAGCTCGATGTTTTTTCATGGACTTAGAAAATACAGTCCTGCTCTTTTTTCCTGGGTCCCAGAAAGCTTCCCATTTGGAACTCTTATCTTTAAAACCTTGCAAGGGAGGGGAACTGGTGATTCACAATAGCGCTCAGTGTGATTTAGACTCATAAATCAAGAGATTGTCTGGAGTAAATTGCACAGCGCCTTAGGCCAGACGCAGCAGCCCCATGTTTAAACAATCTGCTCTAATCCCCTTGGCTAACAGGCTCTCCGGCTCCAGGGAATGGCAGGCGGGACTGCCTCATCTGCAAGTCCCAACACTATCCATGATTTCAGCCTGTTTTTAGTGGGGCTTTGGGAGACCATTCTCTCAACTAACTCTATTTCAAACCAATTTCCCTTCCCCAGTCTAAGAAGAAACAAAGCCAGCTCTGGCAAGTAAGACAATGTTCTCAAATATATAAAAATCAACTAAAGCAAGTCTCCTGGGTCCCCTGCTCCCACCTAGGGCCTGCCATTCACAACTGAAGGATCCCTGTGGCCCCAACTAGATGGATCCCCAGTACTTTGACTCAGAATTACTCCTCGGACACAAGGCAGCAATTGGGGGCCTGTTTCTCAGGCATGAAATTGACAAGACCTATTGAGCTGTATTAAGTCCGGTTTACCTATGGGAGCATAGGTGGTGAACCCAGCCCAACCCTCCGCAAGGAGGAGAGTTTAGCATGCCCCTAGGAGAGCTATCTTATGGCGCCCGGACACTAATGCTCTTTTTAAAACTGCTTAGCAAATGCTGGCTATTCGAGGAGTCATGTGGCTTCTCAGATCTCCAGGATCAAGCGTCCGTGTCTCGTTTATACTTCCTGGAAAGTGTCAGGAGCTAATTTCAAAAGGGCAGCTGGTGGGGAAAGAGAGATGCCAAGGGAGGACAATATGACCTCATTCTCCTAGCCTGGGCCTTTATGGGGTACCCAGCATCAGGGTGTCATTGCAGAAAAGCATGCTTGTGGGGTTTGGTTTCTTTCTAACTGGGTAGTTCATCTGCTATTTCTTCTGGACACAGGCCTCTCTGCAATGACTGTTGCAAAACCCCTGGAGGAGCAAAGTTGGTAAGCAAGGCCTTTTAGGAGCCCCCTCTCCCCACCGTGCCAGCCCTAACTCCTCTTTCTGCCCAGTTTCACACTGACTTAATGATGAACTTCCCCTTAAAATGAAATGCTATCATCACCAAACTGTCTGAGAAGAAAGGAAGGTTTATGTAGCTTGGTCTGCTAAGAAGGAATAAGCAGCCTTCAAAGGCTGAATTCAGAGCTGTCACAAGGTCCAAAAATCTGATCATGTGCTTGGCACTGGGGTATAGAAGCATGGCCAAAGAAGGTGTCTTAGTATATCTGGCTACTATAACAAAATACCACAGACTGGATGGCTTATAAACAACAGAAATCTATTTTTCACAGTTCTGGAGGCTGGAAGTCCTGCATCAGGGCACCAGCATGGTCAGATTTTGGTGAAGGTCTTTTTCTGGGTTGCAGACTGTCGACTTCTCATTGTTGCCTCACATGGTAGATGGGGCAAGGGAGTTCTCTGGGGCCTCTTTTATAAGGAGCATTAATCTCATTTATGAGGACTCCATCCTCATGACATAATCACCTCCCAAAGCCAGACCTCCTCATATTATCGCATTGGGCATGAGGATTTCAACATAAGAAAATTAGTGGGACACAAACATTCATCATCGATTGGGGGAAATGGAAGATAGGGGATTTGGGTCCAATATAGGAAATACAGTTATCAAGCACACCAAAAGGCCAGACATTTTGTACATAGATAAATTTAGGACTTGTGATAAATCCGTGAAGCGGGATTAGGACATATCAGGAAACGGGCTAAAATGAGTTAAGAGAGTTGCCTAAAGTCACACCTAATGAGTAACAGACACAAGCCCTAGGTCCAAGGCAGTTTGTCCCAAAGGGCATGCTCTTCTCATGACACCAATGAAGCTGCCTCCCAGGAAAACCGGAGTGAGAAGCTTAGTTCTCAGGCCTCTGCAGCATTCAGAGGGTATATGGTATAAAATGTAAAAGAAAGTTCTAGATTGCATAGCAGAGTAAATCAGAGGGTCTCAACCAGGGATCATTTTACTCCCTTCCATGGTTAAATATTTAGCAATGTCTGGGGCTACTTTCAATTGTCACAACTGGAGGATGCAACTGGCAGGTAATAGAAATAAGCCAGAGATTCTGTTAAATATCCTACAATGCTCAGGAAAGCCCCTGCAATAAAGAATCATCTGGACCAAAATGTCAATACTGCTGAGGTTGAGAAACTCCAAACTAGGTGATCTTAAGGTCTCTTCCAACTCCAGAACTAAATGAGGAGCCTTAATCTTTCCCTCTAGCTGCATAGATGGGATTCAGTTCTATAATCCAATGTTTCTCAAGGTGGAGCCAGAAAGGGGAGAAGGAGACCCACACCCATATCATTAGACCTTTTAAAACCCTGGTTTTCCAGCATACCAAAGGCCCCAAAGAAATTACCTGAATACTGCTCTACCTCCCAAAGACTTGGTATTAAGTGCTCTCATGATGAATCTGCACTCCTGAGAAACCCAGCTAATTGGAAATTCATATGGGCCCGAGGCACCAGGTTGGATAGGGGATTCCAGAAAACTCAAGAAGAAAGGGTGGAAATTCATCAGTTCAGTGAAAATCATTTCAATGAATGCCCAATCGGTAAAAACTCATTCTCTTAAAGGCCAATTTGCTAAGAGTGAATTCCCAGGAAGCCAGTTCTTAGAAAGATCAATTTTCCAAATGACCAATTTGGAAAATTTACCAAATTCACATGTTATGATATTTAATGGGAACATTTATCCACTGAAATTTCTGTTTGTCATGGGAAATTTTCAACATATTCTAACTTTTAACTGGGAATTTTTCCCCCCAGCTAATTGTTATTTCTTTTGGATGGCTTTGAAACTGGAATCAATTTTAAATTATGAATTATTGTCATCTAAAATTCTGTTTATTTTGAATACTGCTTTAAGTTCATTTATTTTCATTTAAAGTTAATTAAAATTGTATGTTGACTTGCCAGCTATTTGTAAAAGGTTCAAGGGAAAAGGGTACAGCCAACGCGATGGAAAGGATGTGAGGGTGGCCAGAGAGACTTCCCACACTAGTCATGTATCAAGGACCAGACAAATAGTCAAGGAAGAATCAACTCGAATGCATCAGGAGCAGCCATTTTGAACTTTTAAATGTGGCTACTAATGACTGGAAGTAATAAGCCAAAGTAGATTGACTGTCTGAGAAATACTAAAGATCCAAGAAAGTGGGCAAAAACCAAAATTGACATTTAAAAACATATTTATAGTTGCTTAGCTGTTTTAGCAAAAAGAGACAATGTTGCTTTTATCACAAGATATGGATTATTGCTAATAATAGCTACAAAAACCATAGATTTTAATTTCTCCTATTGAATGCTACATAGCAACATCATGTAGGTAATGGGACTTTTTCAGCCACTTCTAATTTCTATTGGGCTGCAATGTCATTTTCCAGTTTTCTAAACATCAAGCACTTTTTAGTAGTGTTTGCCAATTTCTCAAACTGCATATCTGCCTTGTTTTCCATTTCTGGCAATTCGACATTTACATTTAATATATTTATATTCAAAAGCATTGGAAATGTATCAGAATTTTAAATTAAATTTAAACTTAAACTAAATCTTCAATATAAAAAAAATCAAAAGGTTACTTTTAAATTTGAAAACATACAAAGTGAATCAGTTTTAAGCTAAATCAAATTTAAATTTATATTCTAGAGCATACAAAGAAAATCAAAAATAGCCATCAATTAAAACAGTTCTACATAAATATTAGCATGAACTGAAAAATGTCCATGTGACATGCTGAAATAGCATTACTAATGATAAAATAGGTTTCTTTATGCATCACCATTAGTAACAAAAATGAGACAATGATATTGAGTTGAAAACATTTCTGTTAAAGCAGCTAGACACTCTAGTCCAGTGGTCCGCAAACCGCGGCTCACAAGCCACATGCGGCTCTTGAGCCCCTTGAGTGTGGCTCTTCCACAAAATACTGGCTCGTCCACAAAATACCAACTTCTGCGCATGGGCCACGAAGTTTCAATCTCACTGTATGTGCGTGCCCGCATGTGGTATTTTGTGGAAGAGCCACACTCAAGGGGCCAAAGAGCAGCATGTGGCTCACGAGAACGGTTTGCCGACCACGGCTCTAGTCAAATTGTAAAGAAGTCAGATATTATAAAGAACCAAATTTGATAAATTTGGCATGTTAGTCAATAGGTGAATTGATCTTTTGGCAAATTGGCTTTCTAATCATTGTTTTTCAGGGAACTGATTTTCAGTTCCAAGAATATTTGAAAATGGAGAAAGAGAGTAAGATTCAGAGTGAGGGCTTTAGGAGAGCTGAGCACACCCTTGCTTTTCTTAACCCTTTGGAGGCTGCAATCAGCCCTGGGGGGCAGAGACATGGAACTGAGTCACCCAGATAGCCAGTGCCCTCAGTGAACTGCAGTGCTGGTGGTTGTGTGGACATACGGAGGTTCAAGGCATATTCCTTTCTCTCAAGACAAGCCTCTGCCCTCTGCTGTGTGAAGGAAACCAAATGCTTTAATTAATCGAAACGTAAGCTATCCTGTATGGGGTTTTTGTTTGTTTGTTTTTAGGGTGCTAAATGATCAGTAGAGATTACAAATGCAGCAGAAGCTCAAAGGAGCTGCATCTAGACCAGTAATAGAGGGTCAGGCCATTGGATCTCCGAGGGAGAAGAACAGTTTAAGTCTCATTCCCCTTCTAGATTGAGTTTATAGATGCTTTGTGTATCTGGGAGCTAAGTAAAATGTCCACCCAACTGGTAAATTTCTGATGGTATTTTACTTGGGGCAACCAGATTTATTATTAATTGTTTCAACCAGGAAAAGGAATGGTTCCAGATTTAGGAAGACCTGAGCTGCAATGATAACTGAAGTCCCACTACAGAGGCTGGGCTTGCCTCTGCTCCACAGTGAGAGTTGTTACTCCAAAGCCCCATGGAGGGAAGGGGGCAGGAGACAGCCATATACCGAGCCCCTCATGTACGTGGAGCCCCTCAGATGTATATTGTGCTTGGCTCTTTGCAAATCTTGTCTTCTTTGCTCTCCAACAACTCATGAATTCCTAGCTCCAGACCCTTATCTCCAATGTTGGCAAATGTGCATTCATGCTCAATGTTGACAAATGTCCATGCCTATGCAAGGTCTCCTCCCCAGGAGGGGGGGCCTTCCTTAGCCCCCCAATTATAAGCACGTGCAGCATCTGTTTCATACATTTTGTAAATGTTAATTTAGCACCTAGTAAATCATATAGACATTATTTGTCATTATGTTTCAAGCACCAGCACATAATCTAATATGTAAAAAGAGAGCTCGATTAATATTTGTTAAATGGCAAAATTAATGAATAATTAAACCTTATGACAAATATCATGACCCCCATTTGAAAGATGATAAAACTGAGGCAAAGAGAGATTAAATAACAAGCCCATGTTTACATAGCTAGTAAGTGCTAGATCCAGGATTTGAACGCCAGGTCCACCAACCCAGCGTGGTTCTACTGTAACAGTTTAATGTGAACTGAGCACCTACTATGTCCAGGCACTGTACTGGTCACATCTTAACCGTTAACCCATTTAGATTCTCTTAATAGTCCTGTGAAAAAGTTACTGTTATTTGTAATTTAGAGATGAGAAAACAGAGGCTCAAAGTGGGCCCATGGGCAGGGCTAGAAAGTGCTGGAAATGGAGTTTAAACCCAAATTTGTGTGACTCCAATGCTTTTTATCTTCACACCACTCTGTTATGTTATTATTATTATATAACCCACAGCTATACAGAATACAAATTATTTTATAATTTAACACACACACACACACCCCATAAACCCTCCCAGGAAGAGTTATCACTTTTTTTTCCTGGTGGGAAGGCTCAGATTCTGAGATTAAAATGACTTGTCCAAATCTATATAGCTCGTCAGTGGCAGATCTTAGGGATTATCTATCTATGTTGTTCATGATAGTTTTTTTTGTCAGACGTGGAAATTTAAATTAATTAAAATTAAATTAAAAGTCAGTTCCTCAGAGTCACTAGCCACATTTCAGCGCTCACTGTGGCTGTTTTCTACCATATTGGAGAACTCAGATGTAGGACATTTCTATATCTGAGACCAAAGAGGCCACAAGTCAATACTTTAAGGTGACAGCTGTCCCAGCCAAGGCACCAGACTTGTGAGTGAAGAAACTATCTTGGAAGTGAATCCTGCAGCCCCAGCTATCCCAACATCCAGCCATTTGAGTCATGGAGCAGAGAAGAGCCAAATTTCTGACCCTCAAAATTTGAAAGCATGATAAGACAGTTGTCTTTGTATACCATGTTTGAGGATAGTTTTCTCTGTAGCAATAATAACAGAACAGATTGGAACTTTTGTGTGATGGGTAGAATTTCAAGAGGAGGGTCTATCTAACAGCCAGGCCCAAAGCACAGGTCCTAGAGCTGAGATGCCCAGGTTTGCACCCAGCTCTGCTCCTCGGTGCTTCTTTGGGCTTATGTTGTTGCTTAACCTCTTTAGCTTCTTCTACCAAATGGGAGTCTGGTTGTGATTATGTGAGATAATGCTTATGGAGGCCCTTCGTTGAATGGGTCATAGTGAGAGGCAATGACTGTACATGTAGTCGGCTCTGCAGTTCTCAATATGTGGCCATAGACAAAGAGCACTTGTAAAAGTGTTTTTCTGGTGAGATAACCACTGAGCAGTATGCATTTGGAGATTGGAAATTATGTAAATTTAAGAGGTTAGAAAAGTATTTGAGCCAGTAGCTCTGCTCAGGAAATAGCCATATGTACATGGATTTGCCTCCATTGTCTGGGAGTTGAAACATTTCCCCTGTTTAGATGACAGTGATCAAAAAAGAAGGGCCACCAATTCCAGAATGTATTCTGCTTCAGACGATGCTTTCTGTGTCTGGAGTCCCAGCTGTCTATTGTCCTGTGCCTTATTTGATCTCACAATAGATTACCTGGCCCAGAAGCTATCTTCTGAGCACATCCCCTTCTGAGCTCTCTCCTGAACTGAGACCTCTATTATAAATGGACTTCTATTCTTCTTGCCACACTAACCCTAGCATCTGACACCTGGCACACCTCTCAGGTTGAATGTTCTTCTGATGTCTGGCTTCAGTAGTATCTCTCTCTCTCTCTCTCTCTCTCTCTCTCTCTCTCTCTCTCTCTCTTCCACCCTTCTTTTATTCCTCCTTCCTTCTCTCTCTCACCTATTCACACATCACATCTCTCATCTTACTTAGTTCAATCTTCTTAGAAGCTGGAACAGAAATCATCAATTTCTTAGAATTAAAGTCACTTTCTCTCTAATCAGTACTACTAAATCCTCCTAGCCCCTATTTCTCTTATCACATTTCAGGTGGGAAAATGGCATGAGTGGCAGATATAGAGGGAAAGCCAAAGAGTAAGAGGTATTTTCCAGGACTAAGCATTATGAGTGTGGCTCCTGAGCTGCCCTGCAGAGAGTGAGGAGGCCACATCCTTGGCATCACCCTCATGAAGGTCCTCCCCACTCCTTCCAAAAACTGAAATCATCAGCTGTCTTCATCATCAAGGAAGAGTCAATGGAGAGGAGAAGGAGGGAACTTTATCTCTGGAATTCCATATTCTCTGTGCTCCAGAGAACAGTAAGGTCAGGGCATTCTGTTTAACTTCCCAGGTGGGTCTCGGGTACCTGACACGGCCTGGCAACCCATGTTTCTCCTCTGATTTTCCTGGCACCAGGAGCTTAGCAAGTCCAGGAGCCAGGGAGAGGATATGGGTGGTGCAGTAGCAGGGAGTGTGTCTGGACCTGGATTAGGGAGGTGAGCAGGCATTCGTCAGAGCAGCAACTGGAGGGGTGGAGTGAGGGTAAGGGATGTTGAGATCAGGAATGAAGGGTAAGATTGCAGAAAGTCAGCCCTACATTTTGCCATTTCTGATCTCTCAGGATGGATATAGCTTAAGGGTTAGAGTGAAAGAGGGGTAGAATAAGAAAAGAGGAAAGGGAGGACAAATCTGGCCTTATTCTCTTCCTGGCTTTGACATGCTCTAGTCCTTGTTTTTCTACCTAAGAGAAGATCTTACAGGCAGTGAAGAACCCAACTTCAGGGCCTCATTTACCTTGAGCATGTCACTTAACTTCTCTGAGTCTCCCTTTCTCTATCTGCAAAATAAGTTGTACAACCTCTAAGAGTTGTGGTAAGCATTAAATAAAAAAAAACACAGATGAAGTTCCTTAGCTAGGAATTAGACCAGTTCAGACATTCTCTAAATGTTAGTTTCTTCTCTCCCTTTCACTTTCTCACCATCCACCTTCATGAGAGAGAACAACCTCTAGGCCAAAATGTAACTAGAGAAAAAGCCACGGGCAGAGGAGCAGGTTGTTGCAATCCTGTTCGAGGCATGTAATCACTGTGAAGTCAACCTTAATAGTTTATATTTATTTTGCACCTGTCCTTGAAGAGCTCTACCCCCTTTTGGCCATCAGAAGCACTCAGTCATCTGCATGAACAGCTGAGTGAGGTCAAGAGCAAAAGCATGTATCATGCCCAGCTCAAGTTGGAGAGCTCAACCTAGGAAGTAAAAGGATTTGCCCAACGCTATTTAGTTAGAAGAGAGATAGAACTGAGGTTGGTATATTATGGATGATTCTTCAGTGATAACCAAGGTTCTCACTTTGTTCTTCTGTCTCCCAAGCAAAAACTGGGTAATCTTCATTCTTTCTCACTCCCTGAGGCCATCCTGCCTGTGTGGACCCAGGATTCCACAGGCCTAACTCTCAAAGCTCCATATAGCTGGTGAGTCATTGAGTCTTGAGGAGAATTTGCCCCAAGGCAGAAGCTCTCCAGGGATGCAATTTTCATCTGCCCAAGAACTACTTCCCTCCAGCCTAGATGTTAGACAACAGCAGGCATGTGGAATGCCCAAGTGCCTATAAAAGGATTATTACTAAGTAAGAGTGGATGATGATAATTAATTATCTTCCCTTAAAGAGAAAATCCCTGGAGCAAACGCATCAAAGGCAATGTTTTACTGAGTTGGCAATTTCTTTGGCTCTGGAACAAGATGACTCCTTAGTCTGCATCTTTCTCTCACATTCTGACTTGAGCAATATGCATTCTGACTTTGGACAACTTCTTCTAATTCCCACCTTTATCCCTATCCTTGATCCAAAAATCTTCATTATTAAAACTTCACACCAGGTTCACAGAAATATTTTATAGCATCCCTTTGATGGATTAATTCATGGTTACTCTCCTCCTTTACTAAAATCTAAATCAAAGAAAATGCACTTATAGTGGAGAACAAAATATCCCTGCCAGGCAAAGAGAGAAAACCATGGAAAATATACATCTAAAGAGATGGCACTATCTATCTCTTCCTCAACAGATACCTTACAAGAGGAGTAGTAGACAGAGAAGGAATGTGTGTCATCATCCAACAAGTGAAGGAACCTGGCCAGATTTTCTCCAAACCTTGTCCTATGTCAGAGATTCTATAAGATGCATATAGATGCATATCTTAGAAACAAGCACTTACTTCACAATTCTTAGGAAACATCTCCTGTCATATAGACCCAAATCAGCAGACCTATGACTAGTAGCAAAAGTCTCTGCTTACTGAGTAAAGTGGACCATGAAGAGAACATCCCAAAATCTCATGTGACTAATCTTGAAGGAATCTTGGAATGTCCATGTACAGTGACAAGAGGAGAGGTTAAGGAATCAGGGAGTGAAGAAGGCTCTGTACTTTCTAGCCTTGTGACCTGGAGGCTCTCTGGGAGTTAGTATTCTTATCTGTAAGAAGAATTCTTATCTACAGGGGTTCTTGAGAAGTTGGGAGGAGATCATTGATATATGTCAGCACCTTAGCTACTAGGTATGCCATTACCATGTTACATAATCACCATCTTGGGAAGATGAGGGCAGGGCCATGAAGCAGGCCACACATGCCATTGTATCCCAGCTCTAGAAGACTATCTGGCCCTTTGTACATATCCAGTAAGTATTTGTTGAATGAATCAGTGCAATCAGATCTATTTGTTGTGCCTAGTGAAACCAGAGCATTGGTAGACTGTTACCTTTCAGTAAAAACTCTCTGGACATCAATGAAGTGTTTTCCAATCATCAAGCTGCAGGGATCTCAACATGCAAAGATGTTCTTTTGAAGGTGCACACACACACACACACACACACACACACACACACACACACACCCCTTCCAAAAGCTGTAGAGGCTTCATAGGACTAGACAGAGATAGACCTCCACCAATCAATTTTGGAGAAACACTTGCATGCTAGTAGACTTTATCTGGAAACAACCAGCCCATCACCATCTTGTTAGAATAATTATTGTTAGTGGTTGGCACAGGCAAACTCATAATCTCAGTGTTTTAGCCCAATAAAAGTTTGATTCTTACTCACTGAAAGTCCAAGGTGGCTTTCTATGGGGTTTTTCTCCAACTAATGACTCAAGTCTAGTTGTCTCCCCATCTCAGCATATTCCTTTCTCCACCAGAGGAAAGAGCGATGGAGATGGCACAGTGGCTCTTCACTGCCTTGACCCATTCCTGATCATAGCCATCAGCCACAACTACTCACATGACTCCAGTACAAATTCAAAGGGAACACATGCATAATAATGTGAGCACCAAATGTCTCCACCACCCCGGGGGACCCAATGTATGGACATCCTGTAATCACCACTCTGACAGCCAGGAAGCTCTGGATACCCTCCCTTTACACTTCAATGCTTTAACTGCTAAAGAAGGCTTTTAAACAAGATACTCCTAGCCCTGAAAACTATTTTCTACTTTGCTGATCACTCACCTTTTCTCCTCTTATTCTGATAGAGACTGGATTTCAGAGGGGATTACATGGAGGCAATCTTCATGGTGTCTTTGTAGCTGGTTTCCTCCCCAGCAACTCAGCTGAGAGGCAAAGGTCACAGAAAACCTGGCACCCTTCTAACATCACTATCTCCTGGAGAACACAGGCCCTCCCTCTCTGGAATGCATGGAGATTGCCAGTTACATCATAATTCTCCTGCCAGCTTCAGTGTTGTCTGCCAGGAGTAGGGGCTACTCCCAAGAGGCTGACAACCTGAGCAGCCTTTATAGCCATCAGAGGGGCCATAGTCTGCAGGTGAAAGTCCAGTTCCTCTTGACTAGCCCATGACTCTCGGAAAGAGAGAGAGTAAAGCTCGCCTGAGACTTTCAGAGGAAGGAAACACATGCAATTTGAGGCCCTAAGGACTAAAAAGGCAGGCCTATATTTCAGGCTGTAGCTTTGCCAAGTTTTTTCCATGAGCATGAGGCTGTGGAAATTCTGAACTGTCCAATCACTGGCTGTGGTCCAAGCCACACTTCCCTTTGCCTTCCCAATGCACCCCTTACCACACCAATTCCCTGACTGCCTCCAGCAGCCCCAGCATTTTCCTGCAGCAAACGCATTGAGAGTCCTAAAAATTGAATGCAAGAAGAATAAAAGGCGAGAGCAGGCTTATTATTAAACTCCCCTTCAACTGGCTGCCTGGATTCTTTTAAGTCTACAGTTGGATTTCTTTGAGGTCTCAGTACGTGCTGCTTTGCATGGCTGGCTTAGCGGATGGGGAAAGGAGGTAAGACAAGCTCTGCTCTGGATAAATAAAAACCTCTTTGTTAATTAAGAACCCACCGACGAGGCCATGGCCTATGTCAGGCAGCCTACACAGAAAGTTTGATTCTTCAGAAAATGAAAACAAGGAAAGAGAGAAACTCTCCCCACCACACTGCATAACTTTGTTCAAAGGCTGCTAAGTTATTCCCTGCTTCTACATCAGCTGTGAGAGGCCTCTGAAATGTGCTGTAGTTAAAATAAAACACAAGCCCCCAAGCATATGAAAAAAAGAATGTGTTAGGATATCTAAAACAGTTAATCTCCCATCTTCTCTAGGAAAAAGAACTTAAAACATTCATTTCCTATACAGCTTTCTATGCTTTCATGTCCTGTCCAAACAACAATCTGAGTGCATGATCTGAACAATTAACCCAGATGGCACTGGAAAAAGAAGGCAGGTAATTCACCCAAAAGTCCCCACAAGAACTTAAAAATGGCTAGCCCTTTGTAAGGATGATTCCTAGCTCTGCTTTGCAAAAGCTCTTTGTTCGCCAAAGATTATACCAAACATGAATGACAAAAACATGGGGCCACACACCTCTCTCCATAGCCCTGTCCCTTGCTGTACCATTCTCACCTAAGCTTCTGAATCAGATAGTCTAGGGTCAGACTTCCAGGTCTGCCTCATCATAGATAGGTCATGTAAATTGTGTTCAATGCAAGAAGACCATGAGGGTTAGATGTGGTCATATGTAATATGCCTAATATATACGATGTAGTCAATAAATAACACATAAAAGATCAGCATCATAAAATTGCATTGTTATTATTAATACCTCCTCCCACTCTTTCTTCACTTCCCTTGAACAGAGTCAGTCTACCCCAAAGGGACTTCAGCCATTTCAAGGTAACCCAAGGGATAAACTGGGCTAATTAAACTTGTCAGACTAGGGCAGAAAGGAATATAACAGCCTGAGGTCACTAAAAGCTCCAACTGACGCTCCTACTTCCTATGAATTATCCCATCCTCCATCTCTTTACCTTTACTGAGCATTTACGTATGTCCAGCCCTTGCTACTCTTTGCTTCTATTGTCTTAGCTGAACATCCCAACAACTCTGATGTTTATAGGAGCCCTGGGACCCTAGCTGTCCCATTGTTTATAGTCTTTCCTCTCAGGCTTGGCCACAACGCTGCTCTTAAAAACCTCTCAAAACATCCCCAACCCAAAATGGATCAAGAGCCTCTTAACTTTGTGTGCACACCATTCTTGCCACGTTATAGCCTCACAGAAGCCAAGTCCACAGATTTCTGGGAAACAGAGAGTTACTAGTTCTGGAGCTCCTTCCCACGGGACTCTGCTAGATTTAGCCCCAGGATTACTACCTCTGGGTACAAGGGATCCTAGAGGAATCCTGACTAGAACCCAAAACTGTTTATAAAACCTATATACTATGGTTTCCCCTTCCTATAACTCCCCAATGGTTATCATAAAGTTAACCTGATAGTCCTCCCCTCCCCACATCTCACCAATAAGTAGATGAGACAGACATACAGGCAGCTGGGGATTTTTGTGAGGATGAGAATAGTCAAGTTTAAGGTTCATGGATTTTTAGCAACCACTCAACAGTAAAATGTTATCACTTTGGTCTGCTCTTTCTGGTCTAGTAATCTACTCATCTTGCTAAAACTACAGAAAAGCATGCTGAGGCTGAGATGCCAGACACTCCAGTCTCCTGTGTTGAGAATTTGAATGTCTAAAACCACCAAACAATGTATATATAAATCTTCCCATTAGGTATTCTGCAAGATGACATCTCTCCCCTCCCACACCACCCTGACATTTCCTCCCCACCACTTGCCCAGAGAACTTGGCCTCTACATAAACCCAACACAGGTACAAGATTTTAAGTTTTCTATTTCTTTCCATTCTGACTGGTCCACCTCTACCAAATTGCTGTTAGGATTGAGGTCTACCAGCCCCTGGAAACTTTAGTCAGAATGATCAAGTGTGGCAGAGAGAAAGAAGAGGAGTTAGGAGTCACACAGACTGGATTTGAATCCTGATTCAATCACTCATTAGGGATTACTTGCCACTAATCCTTAACTACACAGTTTCCACAACTAGGTAATGAAAACAATGTCTTCTGCAAAAAGATGCTATGGGTGTTAGAAGCCTGTTAAACACTGACTAACAGCAGAGAGCAGTAATTACTGCATTATTTCAGGGTCTGTTGTGTGTTCCACATCTAACCAATTCTCATCGTTGCCTTTTATGGTCAAAACAACACTCTGAAGTTTATTATTCCCCATTTACTAATGTCAGGATCCAGAGAGATTATTTAATTTGCCCAATTCAAACCAGCCTGACTTCAAAGTCTGCTCTTTCTCCAACTCTTTCCTTGCCTTTCCTAATTGGCCCTGCTGCTCTAGCCCACCAACCAAGTGCTCTTGTTACCACAATCATTTCCTAAGAAAACACCTCGAACCCTCTCCTCTGGATATTCCATAGCTTCTCACCCATGTTCTAAAGAACAATAGTGTTCAGCCTTCTCCAAAAGGCAAGGAACAGAAGCCAAAAGGATGAAGTTTCATGTCATAAATGTAAAGTTCTACATTTCTGTTAAAACCAAACATTATATAGAAAGGTTTTAGAGCAACTCTACTCAGGCTGGTCAAGGGAAGGGGGCTGTAAAGAAGATAGCAGCTGCTATTTAGGCTCCATCTTGTGCTCAATATGAGGAGTGTGGCACATGGCTTTACTATTTAATGCCACACAATTCATGTGAGCAGCGAGATGAAGCTCCTTTAGAAGCAAATGTCTTGGGGCTTTAGCAATAGATGAAAAATAGACCTTGAAGGAGGTGCTAGTTTTGTTCAAAGGCCTGACCACTTAAGAGGGGTGCTTTCAATCCTTCAGCTGTTTTAAGAAGGCTATTGACAGTACCGTATTGTTTTGATTACTATAGCTTTGCAGTGTAGGTTGAAATCAAAGAGTGTGATACCTCCAACTTTATTCTTCTTTATCGAGATTGATTTGGCAATTTGAGATATGTTTGTGGTTCCATATAAATTTTAGGATTATTTTTACTAGTTCTGTGAGAAACACTATTGGTATTTTGATAGGGATTGCATTAAATCTGTAGATTGCTCTGGGTAGCATGGACATTTTAATCCTTCCAATCCATGAGCATGGTATATTCATTTATTTGTGTCATCTTCAATTTCTAAGAAGGGGGATCTGAAAGGTGTGGTCAGGATGATGAGAGAAAATGCATCTATTTAAAAAATATTTATTGATGTTCATACAAATCAAACAATGTTCTACAATGTTACAAAATCCTTCCCTCTCAGAGACTCTAAATGTCCTTTCTCATGTATGATTTCCAACAGCCTCCCAAGTTTGCACCTTGGTCTGGAAGGCCATAGCAGACCGGCCTCTGGCTTTCTCTAATTTGTCTCTTACCATTCACCTATCTCTGACAATGCTCCTAAAACACTGCCCTCTTTGTCTTCCTTGCATACAACAAGACTTCAGGGCCTTTGCACTAGCAGTTGCCTTAGGTACCATCCAGTTGTAAGAGCCTGTTATTTCATTCCAAGATTTTTCAAAGATTATGCTGGCTGTCATTCCTTTATATTTTTTGTTTTTCTAAGTTCTTTGAATGGATTTATATTACTGTTTCTATTACTTAAAAATTCTTCAATGCACTATGCTATAGACCTGAAATTAATACAAAATAGTGTTGAATGTAAACTGTAAAATGAAAATAAAATGGTGGAATTGGGCAATGAGATAAAAGGGGGGGGAACACAGCTGTAATGTTCTCAATAATAAAGATAAAATTTTTTAAAGGGAAATGAAAGTGATGAGCCAGTGACAAAATAAAAATTATTAAGTAATAGGGGTTGCAATTAATAACGTTTGTTTGAGGGAATTTGATATTTACTTTAAGGGAATAGTAATTATAACGACTTCCTTTTTGCCATCACTGTAGCCTTGGTGCATATGGCATTGTGGGACTCAATTAATCACTATAAGATGATCAAATATTGAAAGTTACAAGAGCAAATATACAAAGTATAACTCCTACATCTTTTTTCATTCTCCTTACTGTGATTTCTTTACATATAAACCTATTTCCCTTTTATTTTAAATTAATTATTTGAGAGTAAACATAAATGATACAATATCTTGCCATTGGCCAATGTTTCTAACCACAATGATTGGAATAAAGCACTGCCTTGCTAAGAAAAAAAACACATATGGGCTGCCTCTAGATGAGTTCTGCCTTTGAATTTTATGGTCCTGAAAATGCTTTGGTTCCAAGAAAGGTCATCTCCTATCTGATGGCTCTTCTCCAGTTTATGGATATTTTATTAAAAGCTGCATCCGGTAGACCTTCCAAAATGTCTAGCAAAAATTTCTTTCACTAAAGGTAAGGAAATGAATAACAGTATTCAAGTCTCAGAGGGGTTGTTAATATGCAGAGCAGAGGCCAGCTGTTCTCCATCTTTTCTGAACATATATCAAGAGGGGGGGAGGGAAACAGCACTGAAATCAGAGCAGGCAAGATGTAAGTTGCACAGATAGAAAAGTGTGCTTAAGATAGAGGATTGTGAAGTAGCAGAAGAAGAAACATTTAAGGATTTCTCCCTAGAGAATTTGCAGTCTGAGCTGATTTAGTCATGGGCCACTTGGAGAACAGAACATACACTAGAAAGTTACCTAACTCTCCCAAAGTAACTTTGGACACTGGAGAATTTCCATCAAATCATAAGTATCTCTTTGAATGTGAAGATGAATTTTGTCTTTTTTTCTATAATAAATTATACATTTTATTTTAAGAAGAAGAGTGAAGGATAGGTAGAGCTTGACACTCAAAGGTTAGGACAACTAGAATGTAACATTTAAATGTTCATTTCTCTGCCCAGCCGGCGTGGCTCAGTGGTTCAGTGTTGACTTATGAACCAGGAGGTCAGGGTCAATTCCTGGTCCGGGCACCTGCCTGGGTTGTAGGCTTGATCCCCAGTGTGAGGCATATAGAAGGCAGCTGATCAATGACTCTCTCATCATTGATGTTTCTATCTCTCTCCCTCCTTCTCTATTCCTCTCTGAAATCAATAAAAATATATATTTTAAAAATAAATAAATTCATTTTTCTTATACTAATTGTACCTTTAAGCAAATCACAAAATAAATACTTAAATGAAAAGTCTTAGGCTTCTGTTAAAATTTCATTTCCCAAGTATTATAGATGTTTTACACCTGTTCTTATAAATGTGCAAATAGTTTAACAACCTAAATGAGCGCTGCTTGCAAAAGAGAGAGGAATTTAGAGAAATAATCCTTTTAGACACATTTGTAGCAATGGCAAATAGCGCCATAATGATGTGGGAAAACAAATATTGATCTTAGAGTTAAGCAACTGATGTTGACTCTTAGCACTGGCAAGTCACTTCACTTTTCTGTACCTGAATTTTTTTGCATTACACAAATAAATCCCTTGTCCTCTCTCAGTTTCTGTTTCTTCCCCTATAACTGCAAAATCTGGAGATTGCTATCTCCTTTAAATGTGTTGCAAGGATATATAAGATAACATAGTCAAAGACCTGATACATAGTAAGTTTTCAATATCATTATTATTTTCCCAAGGAAGCAGTCAAAATGAAGAAATCATTTTCTCTAATGAGTGTCAATCCATGTGAACTTCATTATGGGTAAAGATAATGAAAAAGGGACCAAGTGAAAGAAATAGAGGATCTTCAGAAGGGGAGATAAAAGCATCAATTCTATTTTTTTTAGCATTAATTCTTTATAGGATGTTTGTGAGTAGGTAATGAGTTTAATGTATTATACAAAGAACTAAATATAAGTGTTAGCTCTCTTTCCCCTCTCTTCCTTTACACTTTCCATGAATACACTAGATTGTCAGTTCTAGCATATCCCCCACACTGAGAACATGGGGACTTTTGTGGAGATTGAACATCTATTGCACATGGACTAAGTCCCTTTGGTGAACACACAGTTATATTCCTGAGGGGGATAGGGCTTTTTTCTATCTTGTTCATCCTTGCCATCCTGGAACTTTGACTAAATATGAGCAAAAAATTGGTGCTCAGTCAATGTATGATTCATAGTTGAATCCATGAATGAGTTCATGATAGTCACCCTATGGTCAAAATTTGGCTTCGTCAATACCAATAGAAATATGATCAAGATGCTAAAAGTCAGGAAAGAGACTGTGCCTGACAAGTAAGGGTCCTCAAAATTTGCTGTGCATAAAGATTATCTAGCATCTTTATGTAGTTAAATTGAGGCCATAAGGCAACTACCATGAACTCATTCATAGATTCAACCATGTAACAATTTAGCTACCTGAATGAATAAGTGAATAATTAGGATTATCTGTGCATGATGTGTGCTTCTTCTCCCAATTTTGTTAATGCCAAAAAAAGTTTAAATGAATATGTGCATAGAAAAAAAAATTATATATATACTCATAATGGTTGCTTTAAACCCTCATAATGGTTGCTTTAGTGGGTCACTCATAAGCTCTAACTACCCCTCTGGTGTGAGTCAAAGAAAACTAAGAAATGTGTACACAAAGCTCACACATAAGTTGAAATTTATGAGCTGCTAGAGGTCAGAATAAAGAATTTGAACCTTACTTCAGATACAGTTAGCTGACTGGGAGAGGTCCAAAGGATATAAACTGTTCAGGTAAATTTCAGACTTTGAAATTCTGTTTCACCATATTCAGTTCCACAGTTTACCCAAGATCAACAGAATGGAACAGGAGGCCGAACAGCACTCTGGAGGCTGAAACTAGGTGGCTGCCCCAGGAACAGAAAAGGACTTTTTCTTTCCTGTTTGAGTCCAAACTCAGTCACTTGTAGGAAAGGGCAGCTGTTAAGGAAAGGATGCTGGATGCATTAAAAAACCCAACATATACATGTATATGGAGAAAGTGACTGTGCCTAAATAAACTTGGACTAAAAGTAACCCACCTGGCAGGAAGGCTGAAGTTGTGGAGTAGCAGGGAGGAAATGTAAAGAGCCTTAAGAAGGCTGTGGGGCAGGAAGTAATCTCTCCATGGAATGAATGGGATCATTCAGAAGCCCACATTGCTCCTGCTTCATAAATGTATGACTGCTAAGGACATCCAATAGGGTCTAGTTGATGCCAAAGCACTGTTCAATTCCAACAGGCTAGCAAAAAAATTGAATAACTCAATAAAGAATTCAGTGAAAGCCGTTGTATGAATTCAGAAAGGCAATGCCACCACATGTAGGATTGCAGTTTTTACTTTCTCATGGAGTTTCAAAGACCTAAAAGCCTTAGATGAAGAGAGATGTTCAGGCACTAGTTAACTCAGAGAACGTAATCCAGTAAAGAGAAAGCCCCGCAATGAAAATTCTTGGTATGAAGTAGTGAGATAGAGAGATGTCAAATGATAGAAAGCTTTATGTCAGGTTCAATCTTCCCTTCTTTTATTTCTTCTCTGAAGCCTGGACAAAGTGGAGAGAATAGGGACATCTGTAATTGTGCCAACAATAAAAATAACATTAAATAAAATAAATAATTTTTAAAAGAATGTATTGTTGGCATAAAGATAGATATATGAATCAGTAAAACAAAGAAAAGCTTAGAAATAGACCCATAGTATATTAACAACTGATTTTGACAAGGTGTAAGGCAATTTGGTGGAGAAAATATAATATTTTTAATAAATGGTGTTGAAACAATCAGATATTCATATGTAAAAAAAAATGGGCTTTAATTCATACCATATTCCATATACAGAAACTAACTTAAAATAGGTCATAGACCTAAGGGTAAAATGTAGAATAATAAAATTTTTAGGAGAAAATATAGGGACATTTTTGTGGCAAATATTTCTTAGATACAACACCAGAAGTATAATCCATGAAAGAAAAAGTTGATAAATGAGACTTCATCAAATGTAAAACTTCTACCCTTTGAAAGACACTGTTAAGAGAATGCAAAAATAAGGCATAAATTGAGAGAAAATACTCTCAAATCACATATCTTATAAAGAAACTATATTCAGACTACATAGAAAATTATCCAAACTCATTAATGAGAAATAAAATTTTAAATGGGCAAAATATTTGAAAGATACATTGCCAAAGAAGATAAAAATGGTTAATAGGTGCATAAAAAGATGCCCAATATTATTAGTCATTATGGAATGAAATTTGAAACCACAATGAGCTACTATTACACACCCATTAGAATGGCTAAAATTAAAGACTGACTATAGCAAGTGTTGATGAGGATGTGGAGCAACTGGAACTCCCATGCACTCCTAGTAGAAATGTAAAATGGAAAGCAGTTTTTCAGTTTCTTACCAAATTAAACATATGATTTAGTCATTCTATTTTTAGATATTTACCACAATTAAATTAAAGCATATATCTATATAAAGACTTATCTACAAATATTCATAGCAGCTTTATTAGTAATAAATCAAAACTGAAACAACCCAAATGTACATCAATAAACAAATAAAGTCAAAGTCATGTTATATAAACAAAAGACTAGTATTCAGCAATAAAAAAGAATAAACTATTAATATACACATCATCATGAATGAATCTCCAAAATAATATGCTGGTAAAAGAAGCCAGACAACAAAGAGTACATACTGTAAGATTCTATTTATAACAAATTCTAGAAAAATACAAACATCGATAGTGACAGAGAGCAGCTCAGTGGCTGCTTGAGGGTGAGATGACAGTGAGAGTCAAGGGAGAGAGTACAGAGGTAACAGAGGGAATTTTTGAGGGTAAAGGATGTGTTGCTATCTTTATTGTGGTGATGATTTCATGGATATATACGTATATCGATATGTAACAAATGTTGTTTGTATGTCAATTATACAATAAGAAGAAGAAAAGAATGTACATAATAATCACCATGCCAATTCTCGTAGAGCTAAAAAAAGGATTTATTTATTCATAGTTCTAGGTAAAATAGCACTGTAGTACACTTTAAATAAGGTGATGGCATGGTGTTTCTAGAATTTCTCAGATGTTCTGCCTCTTATTTTAGGTTGTCCTTTTTGCTGAAAGAGTCATATCTGCTCTTTCATTTATATTTCCCTGACCTCTATTAGTCCCTGCCCTGCCCACAGTAGGCAGCAGTACACAGGTATCCACCTGATGCCTACCTTAATATGAAGTATCTCTAGTGAGATGGAAAATATTGAAGGTATGCTCTCCTGAGAATTAGGAATTGTCCATAGCAATAATGCTGTTAAGATGAAACACCAACTGCTAGCTGTCCACTGTAAATTAGTAGGAGGATTAACACTGTCACAGAAGTATGGCCCTAAGAATGTACTAGAAAATAGCTGCTGGAACGTGTACTGAGCCCTTACCATGATAGGATCCAGCCAATACAGCAGAGCATCTGCTTTGGATAAACTTAGCACAACAGGGGCAGTACTTACTCATGTTGGTATTCTGGCCCATGGAAACATCCTAAGAATCTGGGCAGAGTTGTGTGTAGACTTAAACCCTGATGAACTGGAATGTGAGAGGACCAGAAGGACCCACATTCACTTATGATCTGCAGCCAGGAAGCCTTCCCAATTTATAGTGGCCTCCACATCTCTGACTCTGAGCATTTTTCAATCTATTCCACTATTCCACTGGTCAGACAATAATATATCAGGTATTGTCTGGTGCCCAACATTATTGTCTAATGCAATACCTTGTTTCTTGCAGTGAAATTCAACCTTTCATATTTATCTATTCATACAATAAATATCCATTAATTTTCTACCATAGCAGAGCACTGTATTCTGTGCTGGAGTTACCAGGGTGACAAAGACAAGCACTGTCTTCATAGAGGTGAAGGTCAAGCAGGGGAGACAGACTTTAAATAACATTACATGGTAAGTAATCTCATTATGATTGTGGCAAGAGCAAAAGATACAGTTGGCAGTGAGAGCTGATACTGAGGAGCCCAAGGGGTCCGAAAAATCACAGGACACTTTCTGGAGAAAGGGATATCGAAGCTGAGATCAGAGAAATGATAAGAGTAACCTGAGGAAATCAGAGGAGGAAATTCCAGGTGTGGGAGAGGAGAGGGGAGCATCACATGAAAATTGAGAGGAAACCTGTGGGGTTGGAACAAAGAGGGGAAAATAGGGGAGGCAGGCAGAAGCCAGGCAATGAGGATCTTGTGGGCTGTGTTAAGGATTCAGGGAGAAGAGAAAGCCATGGAGGGGTTTGTGTTTTACCATCTTTATTATATTGTAAACTCCCTAAAACACAGGGTTTATAACAAATTAGCACAGAATAGACTAACCACCAGAAAATTTCACCTGCAAGCAATAATAATAAACCTTTGTTCAGGGTCCTCTAGGATATTTAACTGAGGTTAACTACTTAAAAATCTTGTCTAAAATCCCTGAATCCACAATTTTGTTCAGCACAGTAGATCAAACATCAACAGATCTTCTTTGCTGATTAAGTAGCTTACAGAAGAGACCCAAGTAACTTCCTGTCTAGAAATCAGAGTGAGAAAGTCATGAAGCTGGAGAAAAGAGGAGAGCCCATCCAGGCTCACACATCAGAAGAAGCTTGCCCAGGGTCATGCAGGGCAGAATCTGGGCACCTGAGGTTCTTACCCAAATTCTCATGACTCTAGGATGGCCTTAGAGGTTGTGATCTGATTTTGTTTTATTTTTACTTATGACTCTTTAAAGGCAAAAAGAAAAAAAATTACTACTAGAGAGTTCAAGTTTGTTGGATTCCACCTAATTTACGCTCTTTTTAGAGGTGGATTAGGTGGAAGAGCTAAAGTGGAATTGGTAACAAGGAGGAGCATTAAGAGGTTAGGAACTAAAATTTACTGAGCACCTGCTGGGGACCACACAATTCCAGACACTTACCACCCAACTTGTTCCCCCTCAATATTCCCCAGTGAGATCAGTATGGTTAGTTGCACATTACAAATGAGGAAACTGAGCCTTGTAGTAGCTTGTACAAGACAAAAAAGATGGGAAGTAATTTGAGTAATAAATCTAGGATTCCAATGCAGATCAGGGTGGCTCAAAAGCAATGCTTTCCCTGTTATTGTGTGTGACTCCAAAATTGTCCCTGTTGGGTCCCCACATACTGATAAGTTACCTTACATTTTGGGGAACTTACCTACTGGCTAGGGTTGCGCTAAAATGCAGGACCCTTAAAAGCTTGTCACATTTCCAATAGCTACTAATCTCCAAGGGCTCGTTTTGCACTTGGAGTGATATGGCCTGCAGTGTGTAAGGCCCAAAGTGAGATGGGACAAAGACATAGGAAACCAACCTTTCCCTCAAAGGAGGTAAGTTCTTAATTCATTGGAACCTCCTGACCTTGCTGGAAGCTTGTATCTGCCCTGCCCTCAGAACCAGTAAAAGTGAAGCCTGGGCAGCACTCAGCTGGCTTCCTGTGTCCTCAAGCAATCAGGTCTCTCTCAGCGCTGTCATCTTCAGCTTCCCTAAAAGGAGCACAGATCATGCTGCACAGCAGGACCCAGAGCTGAGATGCTGTTTCTTGCGGAGAAAGAGGGAGGGACCAGGCATGTGTCATGCAGAGATCAAATGAATCATGACTTTCCTGTTTACTTGGAAATCTCTATTTTATCCCCCCACCTCCCCATTCTTTCCAAGAGAAAAGGTTCCAGTTATGTTCCTGAATGTCTCAGAAAGGAACAAAATGTCTGTTTTATCCTTTGTACAGAGAATATTTATGGGCATTTGTTCCATTCAAGCATTAGGCAGATAAGATTAACCCTACCAGGTGTTTAAAGCAGCCCAGGACCCACCCCTGTAGAATCTTATATTGGAAATATTACTTAGCTTAGGAACTAAAGGCCAAATCTGACCAACTTAGTGATCAAAGCAAAACATGCCTGCTAGAGTCCTCGGATTTCTCCCATATTCTTCTACATTAGGACATACAAGGATTGGGATACAAGCAGAAGCTGAAAAGGACCAAGATAGAAGTTTGAGCAAAAAGCAATGATTAAGATGAATTCCTGAAAAAAGAAAAGAGAAGTTATGTGGTCATACAAAAAACATTGGCTGGGGAACAGAGCATTATGGGATTTATTTGTAGTTTGGTCATCTACTATCTGAATGGCAATAGGCAATGGCAGTAGGCATGACATGAGAGCATCTGACTTGACCTTTAAAGTAACAATGCTAATGACATTCTGCTAAAGCTGATGTCCTACAAGCTGGAGAAATTGGAAGGAGAGAGAAAGGAGTAGAAGGAAAAAGAGCATAGGAAGTCAGGTGAAGCTTCAGAATAAATAGAGAGTAACAAAAGACACAGGTTTGATAGAGAGTAAAAGGAAGAACACCTGAAAAAGAGAGGCCGGAAATTGCATCCCAAAAAAAAGAAAAGATTTTGGAACCAGAGAAATAGATTGTGTTGGTTGAACTTATAACTAGATAAGACCAAAGCCAACCTCTAAGGAAGCCCAGTACTGGCAGAAGAAGAGAGTAGAAAGAGAAGACAGAGCTACCTTCCTCTCCTCCCAACTCTCCCATCTCTGTTTAAAGGAGGCAGAGACACCCAGCTAGCATGGAGGAAATATCTGTCCAAGTTTTATGGTTCATTAAGAAGACAAGCTTTCATCTATAAATGTTAAGTACTGTGATTTGAGTGAGGAGGCATGAGCCCAGCCTGAGACTTCTGTACGAGGAACTAGAAAGAGCTTGCACTTGATGTAAATTTAGAATGACAAAGTAGGGTGGAATAGTGGGTGGGGTGGGGTGGGGTGGGGATGGGGAGAGAGAGAGAGAGAATGAATATAAATTATCTCTGGAGGTAATAGTTGACTGTCTGTGGGAATGTTGTGACTCAAAGTTCAGAGGGCAGGAAGGACAAGGAGACTCCCAAAGGGTGCAGAGTAGCTCTGCCAATGGCCCTGGCTGGCCCATCAGTGACTCCTGCTCTCTCAGGCCTGGCTGGACTGGCCATGACTTGCTACTTGGGGAAGGCTTGGTAAGATTTATGAGATGAGCTAGTGGGATATTCTTGGCAAGCCGCAACTATAAATGTATAATACTTATTCTCCTACCGGGATGTTTTAAGAGAAAGAAAGACAGGAAATGTCTACAAAAAGTAGAATCCCAGCCACTGGTCGAGGAGAGTAGCCTCTCTCTGGAGCTACATCAAAGGCACAGCTCTGTCTGCTCCCTGTGGCCTCTGTGAATCCTGCCCTGGGAGTTCAGCAGTTTATTCAGAACCAAGGAGGGAAGGAAGCACACCCACTACCGGTGCTCTCCAGGGACTGTCAAAAGGAGGATGAGCTGGGACTCCTGGGGAAACTGTCATTGCCCCTTCCCTAGCTTCTTTCCTGGACACTTCTTCACCATTCAGATAGGAGGCAAGGGCTCCAATGGGACTGAAGCCTAAGGGACTCTCTAGTAGGAGCACTGGACTATAGTCTGCAACAGAAGAGCTACTGGGCCTGGAAAATGTCACTTCCCTCCTCCAGGTTATTTTTTTTATAAAATGAGAGAGTCAAAGATTGTTGGGGTCGAGCCCCAGCGGGTCCAGGGGTTCCCAAAGGCGTAGACGGAGTCGGCGAAGAAGGAATGACACGGAGACAGCGTTCAGTTGATCAGCAGCCTAGCCAGGATCTCCAACCAAGTTCTGGTCTGGATCTCCAGAGAGGTTCTGCTTAGGATCTCCAGAGAGGTTCTGTCCAGGTTCTCCAGCCAGGTTTGGTCACCAGGTTCTAGTCAGGCTCTCCTGCCAATCTCCGCAGTCAGGTTCAGTCCAGGATCCCCTGCCATGCTCTCTCGCCAGGCTTTGCCTCCAAGCTCCGAGGCCAGTCCCTGTCCAGGATCCTCCGGCATGCTCTCTCCAGCAAAGTTCTTCTGTCTCTAGAGAACGTTCTGTGTAGGTTCTGTGCCTAGGCTCTGACTCTCTTGGTCCTGTCTTCCAAGCCCTGTGTTCTCAGTTCTGTGTCTGAAGTTCTGTCTTCTGAATTCTGTCTCATGAGTTCTGTCTTGTTGATTCTGTTCTAAGTTCTGTGTCTTTCTGTCTTGTTACATCTGTATTTATACCAGTTGATTCAATCCTATCAATCTCTATTACAAAGGTTAGGGCGTTTCTTATCTCCATTCCAGGGAGAAAAGATTATGTAGTTTAAGCATGATTGTTCGTAGTTAAAGGGATTAATTACCCGCCTGGCACTTAGTTGAGGGGTTTTATTCCCTCCCTAACTTCAGGGGAAAATCCCTACCTGGGGATTCAACCTTTCTCGGAGAGGTGACCTTGGTTAAAACACAGCGCCAAGAAGGTGAGCAAACATATTAAGAACCGTATGCCATATATGCCAGGTACCTTGAAACAGCAAGGATGGACCGGCTCCCGGCAAAAGATGAATTAATAGCATTCTTAGTGGCCTTCTCCAGTGACCATAGAAAACTATAATTGGAATTTTAAATAAAATTCAGTGGGGTAACATTGGTTAATAACATTATATAAGTTTGAGGTGTACAGGTCTATAATACTTTGCATTGCGTGCTCATCAACCAAAGTCCAGTCTCCTTCTGTCACCATGTATTTGACCCCCGTTACCCTCTTCATTATCCCCCATCCCCCTTTCCCTCTGGTAACCATCATTCTGTTGTTTACATCTATGAGTTTGTTTTGTTTGTTCATTTTTTGTTTTCTGTTTTATATCCCACATATGAATGAATCACATGATTCTTGTCCTTTTACATCTGACTTATTTCATTTAGCATTACACTCTCAAGATCCACCCATGTTGTTGCCAATGGCATCCTTTTTATGGTAGTATTCCATTGTATATATGTACCACATCTTTATCCAATCATCCATCAAAGATACTTAAGTTGTTTCCATGTCTACTATATTACACAGCAATCCCTCTTCTGAATATCTACCCCCAAAATTTGAAAACATTGATTTGCAAACATATTTTAACCCTATGTTCATTGTAGCATTATTCATAATATAATTAGTTTTTAAACTTCAGGAAAAAAAATCTGTTATGCAAGAGAATTCCATTTAGAATTAGATGCAAATCTCACCTCTTCTATAAGTCACCACTATCTGACCACACTGATAAATGGGACCAGCTGTGATACATAAAAAACACAAACTTAATTCCTCAGGGCCAATTGAGGAAATTTATCTCACCCTCAATCCCATCTTCTCAGAATCTATAAGAAAAGACAATCTGTACTTAATTTTCTAGATGTTGCAACTTCATCCCAGTCATTTTGTTCTTCTTTTCCCTCTCATCCTTGGAGACACTTCATTGAAAATAAAGCACCTAAAGCCAAAGCTGCTGGAGCCCATACAGAAACAGTGTAAATTAGAAAAAGACAATCCCATGCCAGGGCAAACAGCTTAAGGAGTGTTGTGCGAAATGGATTTTAGCTCTCATTTGACTTACTTAGCTGGATGCTCCCACACAAGCTTGTACAACCTGGACAATTGTAGCTAAAGTTCAAGGGCTACATGTCAATAATAATAATAATACATTACTATGGGTCATAGGTCAGGTTCCCCAAGAAGCATACTCAGAGCTAAAGATCTGCATTCTGGGAAATACTCTCAGGACCAACAACTATGGGGAAGGGAAGGAAAGTGTACTGGGCAGTTGAACTGAGAAGTTGAACCACAATGCAAAGGTCTCAGCTTATTCTGTAGGGAGCTCTGTAGCTTTCTGAATTATCTAGAATTTGGGAAAGTTTGCTGGACTGTTATACACCTTGTATACATGTCATAGATATGGGCTGTCTTGGGGAGGGAGTATAAACATGAGGGAAAAGGCCTGAAATGCAAGTGTAAGCCTTGGAGAGGGACTCAGCTGCAAGCAGTCAGCTGGCCACACTGGCAGCATCTGGGGAATGCAAGCTTCTGTGTGATGGTTCTGGATGGCACCGCACAGAAACCATTACTTTTGTTAAGTAGTTTATAATTTAACAAGCATGTTCTGTGCCAGATAACTTCCATTTGCCTTTCCAGATTCACTCTCTGCCTTTCTCCACCTTGCTCCCTGCCCCGGGAGACTGACTTGTATGGATTACATCAGCAAGCTCCCCTGCTCTCTGATTCCCACTTGGGTTCATCCAATAGAACCCTGGCAGAAGATCAGAGGAAGGAAGGAACGTGTGATCAAGGTCCTTGTTTCCCTGGCTCCATCTCTGTGAAGTCACCTTGGATTGGTTGCCTCCTCCAATTGAAGGTTAATGGCTCCTATTCAAGGTCCTCTCACAGATCATTCTCTTCTTCCAGATCCTGACAACACTCCCTTCCTCACCCTGTTACCTTGGTGCCATAAGAGGCCTCCCTCACCCCTACTCCTTCATGCTACTAATGCTGAAATGGCACTATATACTTGACTTCTCTAAACTCTGCCCACATCTTTGTAAAGAGTCCTTTCTTTAGTAAACTCTCCTCAAATTATCCTAATTTAAGTGTGCTTCCTCAAATGATCCTAATCTGGTTTTGTGTGGGACTCTACAAGATATTCTGAGAGATACATTATCACACCTTTCCTCTCCATCATCCTCTGAATCAAATATACTATCCCCATTATAGAGATAAGAAAGCCAAGACTCAGAAGACTTAATGACTCACCCAACCTCCCAGGTTAGTAAGATTGTCCTTGTTAGTTGACTCAGACCCACTCTCTATATCACTATAACACCCTAGGGGTTTCCTCAGATTATTCTTTTTTCCTACCACATCTCAGGAAAAAAGAAGGAGGAGGAATAGCTGTGGTATTCAAGACCTCAGAACACTCTAAAATTTATCATGAGGAGAACCAAGATGGCTGCATAGGCAAACACCTGTACTCGTTGCCTCCCACAATCACATCAAAATTACAACTAAAATACAGAACAACCATCATACAGAACTTCCAGAAATCTGGCTGAATGGAAGTCCTACAAATAGATAAGTGAAGAAGAAAGCACACTGAGACTGGTAGGAGGTGGTATGGTAGGAGACTGGTTAACCAGGAGGGAAATCATCTCTGTGGAGGATGCCTGGAGGAGCAAGGGGTCCCAGTCCCACACCAGACCCCAAGCCCAGGGTCCCAGAGCTCAGAAAATAAGTCCCAACAAGCAGTAAGAACTACAGGCTGTAAAAACCAGTGCAAATTAGGTCTCAGTGACAGAGGCTGGTGGAGAACAAGCTGTTTCTCTTAAAAGGCCAGCACCACAAACTGAACTTACAAGGTAATTACCAGGGTGAGGCTCTGGGGAACACATACACATATAAGGAGGACTGCATTGTCTGGCATCAGGGCAGGCACTCGGGGGCAGCTTTCTCCCAGACAGAGGTGTTACAGGGGTCATTGTTTCTATGCTGAGACCTCCCCAGGTCACAGGGCTGACTGGCAACCATTTCTGTTTTCTCCACCCTGGTGATTCCCTGAGACCCCAACTCATCAAATTTGCAGCCCCACCCAACCTGTGTAATGAATTTTGTATATGAAGGGCCTGTTCTTGCTCAGGCTAAAATCTGTCAAACAAGCTGCAACTGGGTAAGGGAGCCCCAAACCTATCAATAAAAGGCCCAAGACCCAGCACCAGCACCAGCCTGCCCTGTTTCATAGCTGGGCCTCATCTGTGCACTTCCAAACCCAATACAAAGAGGAGGAATCTGCAAATCTCTCTGTAGCTCTTGCTGGGTAGCCCCAACCAGTGGCTAACTTTGCACCTCCCTGGAGACCCAAGAGCCAGTGTACCCAGTGGTCAATGTCAGACCATACCACATTATAACTTTACACATCCATAAGCAACATATTCCAGGGGCAGACTCAGTGAGCACCAGAGCCCCATTGAAGCAAGTCCTGCTCCATAAGGATGTTTCCTGCACAGCAGCTCTCCCACTGTAGTTGCAGCTGGTTCTCACAGCCAATTGTCCTGGAGGTCAATTCCTCCCAGTGACACCAACAGCAATCAAGTCTCAACTACAAGACTGTGCACATAGCCACAAAGGGGAGCACCTAGAGTGCCACCTCATGTGACCGGGAAGGCTGAGCCACTGGGCCCTATCGGACACCTACTACACAAGGCCACTCTATCAACTCAAGGAGACATAGCATTTCTACCCAATATATAGAAACAAACACAGGGAAGCAGCCAAAATGCAGAGACAAAGAAACATGTCACAAATGAAAGAAATGGAAGAAAGCAAATTACTGGATATAGAGTTCAAAAACACAGTTATAAGGTTACTCAAGAATCTTCTAGAAACCTCCAAGGGACTTAGTGAAACTTTCAAGGATATTAGTGAGAATGCCAAAAAAAAAAAAAAATGGAAAAGGAGCAGTCAGAAATTGAGCATACACTGACTGAAATAAAAAATCCAAAAATATGAAGACAGTGTAAAGAGCTTCTGGGATAACTTCAAGCGTACCAACAACCACATTGTGGGGGTTCCAGAAGAAGAGAGAGAATAAGATATTGAAAACCTATTTGAAGAACTAATGACAGAAAACTTCCCCTACCTGGTGAAAGAAATACTTACAAATCCAGGAAGCACAGAGAGTCCCAAACAAGAGGAACCCAAAGAGGCCCACACTAAAACACATCATAATTAAAATGCCAAGAACTAAAGACAAAGAGAGAAACTTAAAAGCAGCAAGAGAAAAGCAGTTAGTTACCTTCAAGGGAATGCCCACATGACTGTCAGCTGATTTCTCAACAGAAACTATGCAGGCCGTGGAAAGAAATATTCAAAGTGATGAATAACAAGGACCTACAACCAAGATTACTCTACCCAGCAAAGCTATCATTTAGAAT
The DNA here is from genome assembly GCF_963259705.1 of Myotis daubentonii. Classification (NCBI taxonomy): domain Eukaryota; kingdom Metazoa; phylum Chordata; class Mammalia; order Chiroptera; family Vespertilionidae; genus Myotis; species Myotis daubentonii. The sequence goes on from NC_081846.1 coordinate 21,440,674, forward strand.
TGAAGGTCAGATAAAGAGCTTCACAAACAGGAAAAAGCTAAAGGAGTTCATCACCACCAAACCATTATATGAAATGTTGATGGGCAAGAAGAAGAAGAAGAAAAAGAAAAAGATCAAAAATATGAACAACAAAATGGCAACAAATACATATCTATCAACAACTGAATATAAAAATAAATGAATAAGAAATCTAATGAAGAGAATAAACTGGTTAATAAAATAGAATCAGAGGCATGGAAATGGAACAGATTGACAATTTTCAGAGGCAAGAGGGATGGGTGGGCAGGAAGAGAGTAAACAATGATCTTATATGAATTATTAGAGTTCCGGTACATGGATTCATGCACTGGTGGGGTCCCTCACCCTGGACTGTGGGGATCGGGTCGAAACCAGCTTTCCAAAATCCCCCGAGGGGTCCCGGATTGTGAGAGGGTGGTTCTTGGGTGACACACCAAGGAATAGGGCTCCCTCCTCTCTGGTTCCAGGTGCGCCACCCGAGAACCCCAGCTGTCAAGTCACCGCAGCTCCTGCGTTGAACATCTGCCCCCTGGTGGTCAGTGCGCACCATAGCTACCAGTCAGATAGTCGGACAGTTGGACAGTCACTTAGGCTTTTATATATATAGATATGCATTACCTATGAACACAGACAATAGGGTGGCAAAGGCCTAGGGTCGGATGGGAACCAAGTGGAGAGGAGACTATGAGGGGAGAAGAAAGAGGGATATCTGTAATCATCTGAACAATAAAGACTAAATTTAAAAATTAAATAATTAATAAAATTTAGCAGAAGGATGAAAAGGGGTACATAAGGGAGGCACAGAGACATCTTTCATTTCAGTTCTGGTATTACGGAAGGGATAGAGTTCATTTTATGATTTTCACCCTATCAAGTATTCTGGAAAAACTTAAGTCTCTTTACTAAATTACCTTTCTCAATTAGAAAATTAAGCTATTTCAGAATCCAGATTGCCCCAATCAGTTCCTTGACCCTGGTCAGGTCTCATGACCTTTGGGTCTTTGGTTTCTTCATCTGCATAAGTAAGATGGTTAACTATATGCATCCCAAGCTGCCTTCCCTTCTGTTTCTATGAGCTTCTTGTTCTCTTTGCTTCTCTTATCCTAGAAACAGACAATGGTCATATGGATAAACATTCATACTGACAATTGTTAGTCTCATCCCTGGGAAAAGAAGAAGGAGCTTAGATGGTACTATGCACAAAGGCTCACTTGTTAACTCTAAAAGGCCTTTTGAAAAGTCTTGTCCAAGCTCTTGCTTTTAACCAGGATAGCAGTTAAGCCCAAATGAGAAAGTGAAGATGTCATTTCATTCTGAATTGCTTTCGAAGTCCCTGTGTATGGCATATTCCTAGACTTTCACTCCATCCTGGGTGGTGTCTCTATTTTCCTAACCAAAAGCAGATGGATCCTCTCTGTATAAAATGTATTTGTCCTGTTTGTCCTGCATTGCCCTGTATTACTGACAAACCTTCCAATCCAGGGAACAGCTAAAAATTACAAGTTCCACTGTGATGCTACCACCACTGTGGAGAGCTTTCACCTATCAATCACAAAGCAGGAAGAAGAAAATTCCTATTCCTCCCTTACTATGTTCCTCTTCCTAAATTTAGGGGTAGAAATTAGGGACCCTAGTTCTACTACTAATTCATCCACTAATTTTGAGGAAGTCACTTCCTTTTTTTAGACCTCATTTCATTATCCATTAAAATAAATACATGAATAGCATTTTCCTTTCTAGTTCTAACTTTTCATGAACTTGTAAGGATGTATGGGCTCTGGGTAGATTGATTTGGACAAATGGCTTAGGTTCCCCCAGAAAACAAGATCTGAGGAGAGACTCGGTGTTAATAGTTTATTGGAAGGTAAAATCCCAAGGCAGCAAGAGTAAGGCAAAAGGGACATAAGATATAGAAGAATGAGAAGCAAAGGTGATGTGCTATTATCTTAGTCTATTTGAGCTCCTATAACAAAACATCACCGGCTCAGTAGCTTGTAAACAACATAAACTTATTTCATGCACTTCTGGAAATTGGAAAGCCAAGATTAAAGTGTCAGCATGGTTACCTTCTAAGAGGGCCTCCTCTGTCATGGCCAGTGCCTTTATCTGTGTTCTCCTATGGTGATAGGGGCTAAGAATCTCTCTGGAGGCTCTTTATAAAGACACTGATCCCATGCATGAGGTCCAGACCTCTTAATGTCATATTTAAGCACCTCCTAAAGGCCCTACATTTTAATGCCATCATTTTGGGGGATTTAAGATTTCAACATGTGAATTTTGTGGGGAGAGGAAAACATTTAGGTCATAGCAAATATCAATTAGCCACAGTTTTACAGTCTTCAGAGAAGCCCAAATGGTTACTCAATCACACTGGACATCTGCACACATTGTACAGAAAAACATAAAGCCTTGGAGAGAGGGGGGAAAGACAGAGATCTATTTACAGACACCAGGTTATCTCTCCTTGCATTCTGGGTTACATCATCTGAACCCTTTGAAAGTCACTGGGATAGCCTTCAAACTGAAGTGTGGCACTGTACCCCATCTGAAAGAAGTGGGAAGAGCCACGGGTTCGGTATTCAGTTGACCTGCCTCCTACAATGAAATTGTGCAGGATCACCTGGAGCCTGTCACCCTGGCAGAAGCAGGCAGCTAAGAGTTTGGGAGATCATAAAGCTAAGGAGGCACAGAAGCCTATCTGGCACAGAAGGGTAGAAATGGATAGGATGGAAAGGTGTACTAGAAGAGAGATCAAGTACCTTTATTCAACAAATGTTTTCCAAGAAATTTGAATACAGAGAGGCAAAATCTTTCTCTGTTCTCAAGAAACACACATGCTATTGGGGAGGCAAACTTAGAAACAGGCAATTACAGGAAAGTAATAGATCACTGTAAATGGTTACACTTACGTCCTTCATTTTACTTACAGGAAAACAAAGCTTAGACTTGACAAAATTCACACAAAGTCATCTGTGACAGAATGAGGCCTGAAAAACCAGGCTGTTAATTTCCAAATCAATGCTTCATTTACTGCCCTTCTCTCACAGGCACAGAAGTGGTTTAGAGTGGACTATGTTTTGAAACAAGTAGATTTTAAAGATCCAGTGGCATTAGGACCTGGCTGAGCTGCATTGCTGACTCTGCACTCATTCTGAGAATGATATATTAGGGACTGGATAAGGTAGAAGTGAAGGGGGAGGGAGTGTCAGGGAACTCTTGGTGAAGACAACCTATTTGCTTAAAGGAGCCAAAAGGGATCAGTTTAATTGAAGTTAAATATATTTTAAGGAAGGTAAGAGCCTAGCTGGGGGTTCAGCCAAGAGGCTTCATTCTGCCTTTGAAAATGAGAAGAGTTGAACAGGATCAGTATGGATGAGCTGATAAAAAGTCCTTTGAAGTGGACAGGGATTTTTTTATAGCCTCAGAATAACTTAGCCCCTGGTGAGGGAAGAGCTGTTCTCATTTATAAGCATGGAAGGTTGTGAGCTATCCCCTCCAATTGGATTTCATCTAGCTTGGCCATGAAGACAGTGAGATTGGCCTGGTGTCCTTGTCTAGCTGAGGGAAGATAAGTCTGGCAGTCCTTCACACAACAAAGCACAGATAAATGGCCCAGGAAAAGGTCCTAGAATGCTGGTTGAGAGAGATTAGAAGGAAAGGCACAGAACATAGAATCACAGCCTCCACAAACCACACCCAATTCACTTACACTAGATAGACCATGGGTTAATCCTTAAAAATAATTAAGAAATCAACAGCAATGCCCAGAAATAATAGCAATAAAAATTCTCATTATGAATTGCTTACTATGTGTCAGACGCCATACATGCAATATCTCATTTGTTCCTCTTAACCTATGAGGTAGGTATAATTTTTATTTCCATTCCATATTCAATAAAATTAAGTCTCATTTATGTATGAGCAAGTTTAAAAAACTTGTCCAAGCTTAGTACCTTGCAGGCCAGAACCTAGATAGATAAAATTGTTAGGTAAATGTTAAGGTAGCATGATGCTACCTTTAGTTACAAACCTCATGGAAAAAAACTCCACTCCCATATTATCAGCACTCAATTGTCTTGACTGAACTACTGAACAAGTTGGTCTAATCTTCTACTCTCAAGTTGTTCAGAATTTTGGACATGAGAACATTTTGCCAAAGGCTTAAGATTCAGCTTTCCTTAGACTCTTGAGTCCTGTATTGCCTTACATTTGAAGAAAAAGAAGAAACTTGGAGAAAAAAAAACCAAAGTAATAAATATGCTCCCAACAAAGAATTGCCTCAGTTGTAGTCTAACTGGCGTTAACTAAGTCTTCATTCCAATTGAAGACAGAAATAGGAATCGGGGACCCAAATTGCAATTGAATTTAACTTAATCTGGTATCTAAGTATTTTGCCAAAATCAAAAGCTTTATAACTCCTAAACCTGACCCATGCTCCTATAAAGACAATTAACTGTTGATAATTGAAGCTATGGAATGGAAAAAGCAAAGAAGTCAGGAGAATTTGGGTTCAATCTCAGTTTCACCAAAACCCATCTTATGACATTTTAAAGGGAATTTTTACCTTCTCTCTGGTTCTCTATTTTCCCATCTGTAAAATGAGAGAATTAGATACAGCTAATCTCTAAGGTGTCTTCTGTTACTCTCAGAGTCTTGGATGGTGATCCTTGCCTTACATACCTCATTGAGGTTGCAGTGAGAATCAAAATTGGTAAAGGGGACACACACGCACACAAACTCTTAAAAGCAAAATCAATAAGGTTTTATATTATACAAGTAGAAAGGACAATGTGTCTTCAGTCAGCCACACATCCTTCCTACCATCCTTGAGACATCATAAAGACAAAAGAAACACTATGAAATTCCATGGTTAAAAAAAAAAAAAAAAAAAAACCCTTTTCCATCCTCTTTTCAGATGGAGCCTTGACTTTTGAGACCTACAAAGATGTCCTCCTGTCTGCTAGATGAGCAGTTCAAAGTACACTATACCTCCAAACTTCTAGCTGTCCCCACACTCTGATACTTCTCACTCAACCCCTTCCCTACTACAGACAGCAAGCAACTGACATTTAAAGTAAAGCCCTGGTAATGGAATCTCAGGATACATTTGGAGCTGAAAGAGACTAGAGATATTTTTTTTTAAGTTCTGGGCATAGGGCATGTGCTAATTGGCCTGGCTCTTGCTATGAAATAAATTGCTATTATCATTATTTTATTCTCTGAAGGAGACAACCTCAGGTTAGTATTTCAAAGAAGAATGAGTCACTGGAAAGGTTTAAAAGAACCCACTAATTATTTCTTTAAAGAAAAACCCTAATTCTGGGAGAAAGGACGTAGAGGAGGCATCAACTGCCCATTAAGATGAAAGGGCCGAGTTACCTGGGCTGCTCCAGGAGGCCCAGAAATAACAAGAGCACCCCTTGTATTTGTAGAATGGGTTCCCCTGCAGAGGCCCCTTCACAGACATTATCTCACTGACCCAGAATTCCTGGGAGAAGAAGAGCTTCACTGCAAGTTTCAGTATCCCTTTCTTTCTGCCCCACCATGATGCTAGGAAGCCAAGGGAACACAGGGCAGTATTAAGAAGGGATTGGAGTCTTTCCATTGTTTGTGGACTCAGCATGAACAGCTGCTCAAAATCCTAAACCACCCAAGCTGGGAGATATCTGGCTACCTTCTCCACATATGCTTGGATTTTATTCTAATGCAATTCTCTGAAGAATCCCAATAGTTAAAACAGAAGATCAATTCTAGAATAAGTTCAGATTTTTAACATTTACTAAGTATCAAGTTCATCGTTGAGAATAATGAAGTTCATTTGATGACAACAACAATTTGCAACCAGTCATCTGGAGCCCAGTGATCACAAACATGAGGCATATTATGGTCTACACTCTAATTTTTTTTAAACTGCCAGCATCCCTTTGGGCCAATGCTTTCTAGGATCATGAGTGGGGAAAATGGGACTCACTGGTTCAAAAACTTAGGTTAGGTAGTTAAGTTATGATCTGGGTCAATTGAAACATTTCCAGACTAAGAGGAGAAGGAGATGAAGGCTCCAAGGAGAGGATGTCCAAGGAAAGAGGACAGCAGCCCAATTACAGACAGAAAATAATTGTATTCTCCATAACTGGGAGCATGAGGAAGGGACAAGTTCCAGGAGAGCATGAGCCTGTCTTTACTCAAAGGGCGTATCCCAAGTGAATCTCTGATAAAGGTTCCATGTGGTTGGCCAGTGATTAAGTATCAGATATTGAGACTCTGGGAGCTGGGACAAGGTCCATTGGTCCCTGGAAAATTAAATTTTAATTGGCCATGCAGTCCTTTCCAGTGGGCATCTTCAGAATAAGTCCTGAAACATTGCTGTCTAGAGGCCTTTTTATTATTTCTGGACATAACATAAAAGAAAATGCAACCTAAAAAGAGGAAGGGGGACCAAAATATCTATTTTTTTACCCACCCTGGAAGTTGGATTTAGGCATGGATTTTGTTGGACTAAAAATAATTCAATTATAAGAATAAATTTATTACAGTAACAAAGGCTATTCTCATTTTCTGTGGTCTGAATGTTTGTATTCCTCCCAAATTCATGTGTTGAAAACCTAATGTCCAGGGTAATAACATTAGCAGGCGGGACCTTTAGAAATGCTTAGGTCATGAGGGTAGAGTCTTCATGAATATGATTGGTGTCCTTATAAAAGAGACACGGAGAGATTCCTCACCCCTTCTACCATGTGTATATAAATAAGAGGGCCCTCACCCAATCACTCTGATACCCTGATCTCAGATTTCCAGCCTCTATTGATGTGCAAAATAAACTTCTGTTGTTTATAAGCTACAGTGGTATTTTTTTGTAGCTGCCTGAACTAAGCCATTATTTCATACCTCAAGTGTGGTAGAGCAATTAATAGTCATTGTACCAGCATTGGATATCTCTAACAACCCCTCCTCTCCTAGTCCAGTCTCTTTTGGGGGGCCCAATCTTCCTACCACCATGCATCTGCTTATTCTCTCCTAGGTCTCACTTTGTCCAAAAGATTTTGCTTCCTGACAAATGACATCACTGGACAGAGAGGTGGTTCATCAATGGTGTAGTCATCTTCAGTGCTGAATAGCATTGAGGCCAGTAGATTATTTTCAGGGGGGCCTTGTCCTCTAAAGGCTTAGCCACCCTCATAGGGGCACCTTTTAATGACAACAGTCTTCTTAGCTGATTGCTAAGGCTGGTTCCTGCACTTCAGCCACTTTTATTTCCATGATTTCAGTCTCCTCAACAAAACCATGATTTCTCCCAAAGTGGGGGCTATATTTTCTGTTTGATTTGCCCATTCCAGGAGCTTAGGTAGATGATGCTCACTGACCCACATGACAATGACTAAGGATAAGTGACCAGAACCCAAGAAAGGAGCAATTTTCCTCCCAGCCTCTCTTCCTCCCAGAAGCTTCCGTATGTAATGACCACATGGGTTATCAGCAGATCTATGGGAGTCCTAGATCTCTAGATGGGAACCATTGGTATCAATTTTCTGTGAAAGGGCTAACATGTCAGAAGCTCCATCCCAGATTTGGCTTTCTTATACTTACTTCCTAGCATTTCATCCTTGCTTGGTTACACCCCTGAGAAAAAAACACCATGCCAGCGTCAGAATGCATGAATTCTAGCTCTGCCAGTTGATTGGATATGTGGCCTGAGAAGACCTTTTCGCCAGCCATGGCCTGCATTTCCTCACCTATAAACTAAAGAAACTGGACTCAAGCTCCTATATATCATCTACCTCCTCTATGATCTTTAATTCCCTTGCCCATGTGCAATGAGGACTAACACAGCATCAGTATTAGCACAGCCATCCCCAGGCCATGAGGAAGGAAGAGAAGAAGCCAAAGAAAACAAGTGGGACAATCAACTGAGCTTCAAATAGGAAGATGCTGTCAGTTCACCCAGTAGAGGATGAAAAGCATTCCAGAGGGTTGAGGCAGTGCTGGTACAGGGTCCATGCCCCTAAGGGCCTCAAGCAGTGGGGAAGGGACATGAATAAGACAGAGAACCCCCCATTCAGGTCTGGCTTCAAAACCTGTCCCAGTAGGAGACGGGGAGATGAAGTGCCTCCCACTCAGGGAAACTGATCAAGAGAGCAAGATACTCAAACCTCCAACAGTAAAGGGGATGAATGATGGAATGAGTCCTGAGATGTCTAGAAGCTGAGACCACCACTTTGAAGCCTAGCAAAGCCTAAGGGTGATCAAGGTCTAGATAACAATATTAAGCAACCCTCTTTTCTCTCTCTCTCTCTCTCTCTCTCTCTCTCTCTCTCTCTCTCTCTCTCCCTCTTTCTTCTTCTTCTTTTCTTCTTCTTCTTTTCTTCTTCTTCTTCTTCTTCTTCTTCTTCTTCTTCTTCTTCTTCTTCTTCTTCTTCTTCTTCTTCTTCTTCTTCTTCCTCCTTCTCTCTCTTTATCACCACCACCAACAACTCTACAAATCTTTAAACTCTCTCTTGCCTGCAAACTCAGCTATGACATTTCAATGTAGAAAGCAAGAAAACAGAACTGGCATACAAGCTGAGTTTCTTATAAGTAAAATAGATTCCATGTGGTAAGATAAAGGTCAAAGAGAAACTGACTTTTATGAGGACTAAAAAGAAGGGAATAGGTATGAAGAATCTTTCATTTTATTAGAGGGGAAAGCCATCTCAATATGTGGTATGCTGTGTCTGAACTGGACCTCTGTGTCTGGGCCTGATGGGACAAAAATCTCATTTCATGGCTATAAACCCATATCTCTGCACATGGAGCAAACAGCCCAAATCCTCATCCTTCCAGGTGATCCCATCACACTGAGGGACTTTGAGTCTGAGTCTGAGCATTTTCTTCTGTATTATGGATATAAGAATCCTTTGGCCCAGCTCACCTTAGTGGAGATAGGATTCAGGAAATAACAGATGATAGCTGTGAGGGTAAATTGAGTATCTGGGGAGCCAGGAATTATCTTTGAACCAGGTCAGGGGTGTGGGAGCCCTCAACATGGAGAAGCAAACTCAAGCTGCAGAAGTAGATAGAGGATAGTGACTTCAAGAACACCAATGGTTCAGTGGTGGGTAGAAAAAGAGGGGGCAGAAACAAAGACCAAGGAATAAAAACTGAGAAGTAGCAGAGTTTTACAAAGCTGAACAAAGATAATCTGAGAAAATAATCATTTGTGTCAATCAGATATTTTAAGACATTAGGTTTTGTTCTACTATATATCCCCAGAAGCACAATGGGGGACAGGCAGAGCAGAGAAAATAAACATTAGAAGAAAGAATACATGTAATCTGGATACAGTCAGGACATTAGTTGTAAGCCTGGAGAGAATAGTAGGGCTGGTCTATTCCTCCCTGGTGATTTGCTATGTGACACTGGACATTTTACACAACTTCTCTGTGCTGGCTATTAGTAAATATTTATTCAAGTCCTTAGTGTCTTGGGTTCAGAGGGTGTGAGCTGTGGATCCAGTTACTGCTAGGCAACTGACTGCAAAAGGAAATGTGAGCCTGAAGTGGGGGTGTCACATACTATAGTCACATAAAGTTAGCATCTCCTCTCCCCAAAACCTGGCCTGCCTTAGAATAGGATGAGAATCTCACAATTATTTTCAAAGGAACCATACCTGCCCCTTAAAATATTTTTATCTAACAACATCCAAAATAAATCTGTTTCAATGACAAACATTTGTAGAAAATATCTCTATGCAAACCACTGAGCTAGACCCTGGGGCAGGGATGCGGTGGGCAGGCAGAAGGAAGACAGGAACTCAAAGATGACTAAGGCACTGAAACATGGGGCTGTGCACTCCACCTAGTAAGGACAATGGACTTTGTACATAGTGACCACTAGCCAGACTGTGCTATATGTCATCACACAATTATAAACAAAATTCAATATAAACCCATGCAGAAGCCATGAATTCTGTACCTCAGGGATCAGAGAAAGCTTTACACAGGACATGACATCTGAATTGGGTCCTAACACTAAAAAGGTTTTTTATATTGAGAAAGGGGGAAAATGTACTCCAAGTTGAGTGAACATCATGAGCAAAGCTTTGGCAACAGGAAAGTGGCATTATGTTCAAGGAAAAAGTTGATGGTTTGGGACTTCAGTCCGTATTCAATGTAGTCAAGAAATGTTTTGAGCAAGGGTGTGGTAGGATTAGTTTGTTCTTAGACTTTCTGGCCTGGGTAAACAACAAGGATGGAAGGGTGGAGGGACTGAGGGAGGAGACTTCTTGGAAAGCTATTATCAAGATAAATCACCAGTATACTAAATAGTAAAGAAGCATTGAGATTGAAAGATCATATTGTTTCCAGAATGTTCCAATAAATAACACAGAAAGAACAGGACTGGGAGAGTGAAATGGAGATAAAATTATTTTTAGGTAAGTTGAATCTTTATAGTTAGATATAGGGGTCTGGAGCCCAGAAGAAAACTCACAAGATTCAGAAATCTGTATTGGAGATCACTGCAATGCAACTTATACAGAGGTTAGGTTCTGAAGGCAGCACTTAAGGTCAATGTTGAGTAAAAGCAAAATGACCCTTACAAGTTCCTTAGGAAGATACCATATTAGAAACTGAGAACAAGTTGTGCATTAAATCTAGCAGGGCCAGTGATTCTTCCAGAGATGGATGGGTCATCTGGGCACCAAAAACATAGTAGGCTTCTGTTTGAGGGTCTGTTATAGGAGAAACACTAGAAACCCATTTCCCATTACCTATTCACTAAATAGAATGGTTGCCAGAAACACCTGTATGAACTAAGTGTTCCCTGTTCAACATGCAGTTGATGCTATGTAGAGTTGGACATCATGGACCCATCTGTGCAGTGAACTGATCAAGCACTAGGTGTGAAATGCCCATGGAGAGAAATGGATCAAGAAGAGCTAGATCATCTGAGAGAGGCAAATCAAATGACAATGAGGTACCATCTCACACCTGTCACAATGTCTATCATCAACAAATAAACAAATGACAACTGCTGGCGAGGATGTGGAGAAAAGGAACCCTGGTATACTACTGGTGGAAATGCAGACTTGTGCAGCCACTATGGAAAACAGTATGGAGTTTCCTCAAAAAATTAAAAATGGAGCTCCCATTTGACACAGTAATCCCACTTCTAGGAATACAGAAACACCAATCAGAAAGAGTATATGCACCCCTATATTCATAGCAGCACAATTTACAATAGCTAAGATTTGGAAATAGCCTAAGTGCCCATCAGCAGATGAGTGGATTAAAAAACTGGTATATCTATACAATGGACTACTATACTGCTATAAAAAAGAAAGAACTCTTACCATTTGCAACAGCATGGGTGGACCTGGAGAGCATTATGCTAAGTGAAGTAAGCCAGTCAGAAAAAGATAAGTATCACATGATCTCACTCAATTGTGGAATATAATGAACAACATAAACTGATGAACAAAAAATAGGTCCAGAGACATAGAAGCATCTAACAGACTATCAAATCTGAGAGGGGAGGCAGTGAAGGTAGAAAGAGGAGAGGGGGGAGTAAGAGATAAACCAAAGGACGTATATATAAGCATAACCAATGGACACAGACAATAGGGGATTAGGGCCTGTGCTGGGGGGCAGAAGTGGGCTGGGAGAGGTCAATGGGGGAGAAAGAAGACATATGGAATACTTTCAACCATAAAGAATTTAAAGAAGCAGAAGACGAAGACGAAGACGAAGACGAAGACGAAGACGAAGACGAAGACGAAGACGAAGACGAAGAAGAAGAAGAAGAAGAAGAAGAAGAAGAAGAAGAAGAAGAAGAAGAAGAAGAAGAAGAGCTAGATCAATGGCTTGAGACAGCACCCTGGGAATGCCAATAGCTAACTGAAATAACTTGGGCAAAAAAGGAGGAGCCAACGAAGAATTTGAAAGAGAGCCAGGGATATGTAAACTAAGAGTTAAGTCAAGGAATGACAAGGAAGAAGAGAACTTCAAAAGAAGGCTTTCAACAATGCCAAATTCTATAAAGAGAAAGAGGCTTCAAAGTCATCTGATGAATTTGAGAGTGGGGTGTTATCAAATGTGTTAAAATATGAAGCCTCCATGAATGATGAAAATGGAAGCCAAGATAAAAGGGTGAGAATTTGAGATATAAGAAAATGGACACATTGAAATACACTCTTCCATAAACTTGACCAAGGAAGGAAAGAGAAAGCTTGAAAAATCAACCATTTTTAAGAGCAAGAGCTTGTTTGTAAAGTATTAGTAATAAAATGTCCCAGTTATTCAGTAATAATAGCTAACACTTATTGAGCATGTACTGTGTGTAATGTAGTCAAGCTTAGTTAACCCCTTAGATAAATAATACTATCATCTATCAACAGAAACTGAGAGGATGTTGGTAGAGAGGTCACACAAACATCCCCAAATCCCACAGTTGTATAGTGGCAGAGATAAGTTTGGAAATAATCAATGTGACTATGGAGCCCCACTCAGTGTCCTGTGTAAATGAAGTTTCAGATGTCACATCTCAGAGAAGAGGGAAAGCACTGCTCTTGGTTCAGAGCCTTCCTTCATTCTATTCCATTCATTGCCAGGATTTGATTGCTTCCACTCATTCCTAGAATTTCACACATCGCTTGGATGTAAAATTATAGTGATAATCTATGTGAATGATTCCTAGATTAATATCCTCTGGTCTTTGTGCTCAGGCACCGCTGAGAGTCTTCTAGATGCCTAAGCCACTAGGTCCTGACTTCTCCCTACCACACTAAATACCAAAAATTGAATAGAGAGTCAACTTCAAGGCACCTGAATACAGACCAAGAAGGAAAAGGAGGAGAGAGGTGAAGACAACTCTTCTAAATATGCCAAGGTAAGCGGAAGAGCCAGAGGAAGCAAGGGGGCAGTTAGGGGTAGAACTTAGTCTATGTCTTGGTGTTAAATTACCAATGAGAACTGAGAAATAGAGGTGGAACTGAATAAAGAACCTGTGCCAAATACTGTGGAAGAGGTCATAGCACTATAGCTTATGGCATTGCAACACAATCAACACATTTTTATTGAGCAATTGCTGTAGGTTCTGCACTCTGCTAGACAGACAGCTGGACCATCCAGTTCTGTTGGAGAGAGAGTGCTAAGACATGTAAACAACATAAAACAATAGTGTGGTGGGAGGGCTACACTTCAGAGGAGAGGGACACATTGAGGGTTGAAATGGTCATGGTTATGGTCAGGCGGAACATGGACTCTGAAACGAGTTTTTCTGAAGGAAAGCTGAGGGGCCAAGGCATTCTGTGGGCTAGGGCAAGGGCAGAGCAGAAACATACAAATGGAGTTGATAAGAAGACAGCTTCAGCCATGGCTGTGTATCTCAGTTGGTTAGAGCATCATCCAGATACACCAAGGTTTCAGGTTCAATCTCTGATCATGACACATACAAGAAACAACCAATAAATGCAAAAATAAGTGGAACAACAGATCTCTCTCTCTCTCTCTCTCTCTCTCTCTCTCTCTCTCTCTCTCTATCTCTATCTCTCTCTCTCCCTCCAACAAAAAAATAAAAAGACAGCTTCACTGGTGTGGCATATGAATGAATTCTGAATTCTGGGGAGAAGTAACTAATAAGGTGTAATTAAGAAGTAGATAAAGAGAGGAGCATAGCCCTAGCCAGTTTGGCTCAGTGGATAAAGAGTCAGCCTGTGGACTGAAGGGTACTGGGTTCAATTCTGATCAAGGGCACATGCCTGGGTTGCAGGTTCAATCCCCAGTAGGGTGCATGCAGGAAACAGCTCTCTCTGTCTCTCTCTAATTCTAAAGATAGTAGAAGGGGAGGAGTGTGAAGGTGTTTTGTGCCACTAGCAGTGAATAAGAAAGATTATTCAGAGTAATTGCATAGGATAAGGAAAGATCAGGGGCAAACACAGTGGACATCAGAGAAAGTGGAGGGATACTCTCTGCTATCTAATCTAGTCTGGCCAGTAATACATTGACCTCATGATCACAATTTACAAAATACGTTCATAGTAAGTTTCTTATTTGATTTATACATCAATCTTTTTAAGTCAATTTTTTTTCAAAGAAAGAGAACATCAAAAAGGTTGCATGACTTTCCCAAGACCTTTGAGCCAATGGGGTGGCTAACCTGTCTTCTGACTGACCCCAAGTCCTGCCACCCAAGTTTCCTATAGTGGCTAGATTGACCTTTGAGAGGTGAGAATACACCAGTTTACCCCTGAGTGTCAGCTGTTTAGATTGCAGTCTTTTTTTTTTTTTACCTGCCCTACGCAAACACATGAGCTAGCATATAATTCATCAGTTTGTATGCAAAAATGAAGTCATATTGTGCAGTTGAAAATGATTAGGAGAGGACCTGAACTTGCCTGGGTCTTCAGGTGCTTCTTCTTATAGACATAAACTCTCACCTAAGGGGCTGGATTGGTGCAGTTTCAAGGTTCCCCAGCACCTAGTGACTGCATCCTCCCCTGGGTGACTCAAACATGAGACTGGGTCTAGCCTGAGTATCTAATTACAAAGGCCAAGTTGGGCTCTGGAGTCCAAAGTCCCACTCACTGCCAGGCTACTGCCTTCCAAGGTGTCAGAGAAGACAGCCAAAGGCAAGGGGCTGGAGACACATGTTGCAACCTCCTTCAGCAGTCCTTGGTCCAAGGCAAGCCTGCTCTACAGACTGGGAAATGCAATAAAGGGTTTAATGGAGGTTTTATTATGAGCTAGGAGATGACACTTGCTTATCCAATTGGCAAACTGCTCTGAGAAACAAGTAAATTTCTTTCATGTGGCAATTCTGACATGCTTAGATCATGCCGAAGTTTGGGGAGACAAAGCTCTAAATTTTTTGCAACTCAGCACAGCCTTTGAGGAAGGTGCTCAGGCAGCTCAGAGCTGGAGCTGTCAAGCCAGGCCTGCAGGAGAGCTGGACTGGTCATGAGGAGAAGGAGGAAGGCTTGATTGAGGTCCTCATCCAGACTGTGGAGAAGGCCATGCCTCTCCTCATCACCCAGAGGAGACAACTGGCACTACTGGCAGGTCTCGGAGGACCCCTCCATCTGACATGATGCTGGAAATACATCTGAAGATTCTAGATCCCTGGATCTCTCAGTTGCTTTATTTTATCTTAAAAGAAAAAGAAATGTATTGGTACAGTGGCTTCTAGTCACCTGGGGAACTTGTTAAAAATACAGATTTTTGGTTCACACTACAAAGACCTTGATTTTTATAATCATCCAGGTTTGGAAATGAATTCATTGGAATATATGGGAAAAAGTAAAACAATATTTTTTATATTGTGGTAAAATATACATAGCATAAAATTCAGCATTTTAACCATTTCTAGGTATATAGTTCAGTGACATTAAGTATATACCATTGAGAAAATATATTTAAGAAAGAACCATTAGCTGTCAAGCATTGGGTGGAATAATTCTTTTGGAAAATCTGTTGGCATTAAAATACATATAAGAGAACAATACCCAAGCACTATCCTGTTCTCCAGTTGGTAGAGTTGTTTCTCGTGGTAGTACAAGATAACAATTCTGAAAATGCTGTAAATGAGTTCCAGGATTGAACAAATAAGTAAATGGATATTATTTAGTGGGAGCCAGGTTTCTCACTGTTGGAATAGAAAGTTACATTAAGGTAGAGGGTAAGGCTATCATAAATCACGTGGTACTGGATTAGTCACAGATATCAGTATGAACTTATGTTTAGCTTAATGTAGATACTAATAGATATCCTATCTAATAAAGCGGTAATATGCAAATTGACCATCACTCCAACACACAAGATGGCCACCACAAGATGGCCGGCAGGGGAGGGCAGTTGTGGGCGATCAGGCCGGCAGGGGAGGGCAGTTGGGAGGGACCAGGTCTAAAAGGGAGGGCAGTTAGGGGTCACCAAGCCTGCAGTGGGGGGGCAATTGGGGGGGACCAGACCTGCGGGGGAGGGCAGTTGGGGGTGACCAGGCCTACAGGGGAGGGCAGTTGGGGGGGACCAGGCCTGCAGGGGAGAGCAGTTAGGGGTGACCAGGCCAGCAGGGGAGGGTAGTTGGGGGCAACCAGGCCTGTAGGGGAGGGCAGTTGGGAGGGACCAGGCCTGAAAGGGAGGGCAGCTGGGGGTGATCAAGCCTTCAGGGGAGAGCAGTTAGGGATGACCAGGCCTGCAGGGGAGGGCAGTTAGGGGCAACCAGGCCGGCAGGGGAGGGCAATTAGGGGTGACCAGACTGGCAGGGGAGGGCAGTTAGGGGCAATCAGGCCGGCAGAGGAGCAGTTAAGCATCGATCAGGCTGGTAAGGGAGTGGTTAGGGGCAATCAGGCAGGCAGGCAGGCAGACAAGCAGTTGGGAGCCAGCAGTCCTGGGTTGTGAGAGGGATGTCTGACTGCCTGTTTAAGCGGGGTCCCAGATTAGAGAGGGTGCAGGCTGGGCTGAGGGACACACCCCCCATGCACGAATTTCATGCACCGGGCCTCTAGTCCTATATAATAAAAGGGTAATATGAAAATTGACCCTGATGGCGGAACAACCAGAACAGCAACTTGATCAGTCACTATGAGGCACACTGACCACTTCTTGGTCCCTTTCCCTGGCTGGCAGGCTCCAATTGCCAAATGGCTAATGGGGAGCCAGGGGTGGGTGGCAGGGGACACAGGTGGTACCAGGTCAAGGCCTCTACCCCACCGGTTGCCCCACACACAGAGGATGACCTGCGGTGGGGGCGGGGCCGGCAAGTGGGCAGGAACCGCAGACCTCTAGGTTCCTTCCCCCAGCTAGCAGGCTCCTGATCGCCTGATGGTGAATGTGGAACCGGGGATGGGTGGTGTCAGGGGGCAGGGCCAGTTGTGGGCAGCTGGGGAAGATGGCCCTGATTGCAGGCCAAACCTAGGGACCATACCTGCACATGAATTTCGTGCACCGGGCCTCTAGTATTTGAAAATAATTATAAATATGTATGTATACATGGGTTAGTATATACATATACATTTCCTTGCTCTGACTGCTAATAGGGCCTAGAAGCAATGACTTTCTTATAGCAGCAAGTGCACCCGACACCCAGATCTTGGTTTCTAATGCCATTATACAACAAAAGGAACCAGAACCAGAGCTCTTTGGAGAGTGGCTGATTCTATGGATAGGGCAGGGAAAATTCAAGCTGAGCCTGAAGCATCTTATGCAGCCAGGAAATGAGGGAATGCTGAAAAAAACAAAACAAAACATAGGAGCCAATGAAAAGGACTTCCAATGGCCTAAGCAAAACAAAATAAATAACAGAGTATTTAATTATAAATGTGAGGAATAAATATTCATTTATTTATTTATATAAATATCTATATTGACATAAATAAGTGATTGAATAAATCAATAAATGGGAGAGAGAAGATAAATTCCCCATGCAGAATAATGTCAAATAATTTATGTAGCTACTACCCTCTTAAGAAATAGAATATGACTCTCTACCTCTTAAGTATAGAGTGTGCTTAGTAACTTGCTTATAGCATGGAAAGGAGGGAAATTAAAAAGTAACTTTACAGTAGAAAAACCTACCTAACCAAGTGATCAAGGTCAGCATCATCAGTGATAGGTCAAGTTAATAACATATACTATTGATAAGATGTGTTTAGAATGGCACTTCACCTCTGTAGTCTTCCTCTCAAAAATCCATAACCCCAGTGCATGACAAAATAACAAAAATATAAGACAAACTCAAATGAAGGAGCATTCTATGAAATATCTGATGACCAGTATTCCTCAACATTGTCAAAGTTGTCAAAAACAAGGAAAATCTGAGAAAATGTCACAACCAAGAAGAGCCTAAGGAGACCTAATACCTAAATGTTATGTGGTGCCTTGAATGGGATCCTGGAACAGAAAAATGACATCGGGGAAAACTAATAAAATCTGAATAAAGTGTGGAGTTTAGTTAATAATAATGTATCAGAATTGATTCATTCGTTGTAACATATGTACCATAGCAATGTATGATGTCAACAGCAGGGGAAACTGTGGGGTATATGGGAACTCTCTGTACTAGCTTGGCTACTTTTCTGTACTTATAAAACTATACTTAAAATTAAAAGTTTATTTAAAAATACATATAACACATACATGCATAAATGGATTTTATTTCTTAGGCATCTAACATGAGCCGGAGACCATTCCTCATGGACACTCCAGTAGGAAAAACAAGATGTCTCAAAAGAGTAGCATTCCAGGCAAATGAAGATCAATAAATAGGAGAGAAACAAAGCAAGTGCTCTGCTAGTTTGAGCAGCCTGTTGAAAAAGGATAAATACCAAGTTTACTACCCCTGTGAGCCCCTATACTCCAACTTCTACAGCTAATCCCTTCATTATCTCTGTCACTGGGTCCATGTTAGAATGAATTAGATGTTGTCTGTATGGCATATGGTGGCATCAATAGTCCCTTACCCCAGATTCTGGATCAATATAGGTGATTCCATGCAAGACCATGAAACAGTGGGGGATTTCTGAAGGGTCCTTGTTTCTTACACTTGTCATAGCTACATACAGGTGCATGGGGCCATCTTTGAGTCTGGTACTCTATCCTGGTCAGTGCAGTAGATGATGGTCCAGAGACCTTGATGCCACATTTAAAGATCCTATCCTTTAGGTGAGCCTCTTAGTTTCCTTCCAGTCCTATAACATTGAGTTTATTTCTTTGGAAGGCAGACCCTGCAAGGATGCAGACTGTCCCTTCTATATCCTGCATATAGCACTTTGGAATATGATAAAGAAAGGAATTTTGTCTGTCTTTTCCCCATTAGCTATGTGCAGTGTCTACTGTATAGCAAAAATTTAATCAATATGAATAAAGTAGTTATTTCTTTGAAAGATGCTTTCTCTCTGGTATTATTTGGCTGTCTACTTTTATTTCACAAATACTTTCATGGTGCTTCCATGTTCTCTACACTATTTTGTGTCCTTACATATATTAACTCATTTATTTTCATGATAATCCTGTGAGGCAAGTATTATTATCATCTCCACTTTACAGATGAACACACTGAAGCACAGAAGGTAAGTAACTTGCTGAAGGTCACTCACTAAGTGACAGAGCTGGAATTTTAACCCAGGAGATCTATGTTTAGAGTTTGTGCTCCACACCTTATGCTGTGATGCCCCTGTATTGGTCCACTCTCTTCCTGGCCATAGGGGTGGACTTTGGCTTGGACAGGGTCGGTCATGGGATCACATCTCCCTGTCCAAAGTGACAGTTCCAGATGTGAATACATGACTCAAGCCAGGTCAGTAAGAATCCCTGCATCGGGCTTTGTCATTTGCTGGAGGAAAAGGCCTTTACTTTGGGAGGAATGGAATAGAAGGGATGTGAATCCTGGAATAATTGAAGGAGGAGAAATCTCTCATGGAGGTGAGAATAAAGGTCACTGTGGTATTAAGAAGTGAGCAGAAATAAAGAGAGAGATGGCCCCTTGCTTGAATACCTGGATTTACATGTGATTGAAACCCGTCCCATCCATAGACTTTCTGTCCCAACTCCCAATATGTTCCCCACATTTAAAAAATGTAAGCTAGTTAAGTTGGGTTTATGATTCTTTCAAATAAAACCACCATTCATTTGTTGGGGGATGGAAAAACTAATAAAATATAAATGAATGAAGAGCCTTGATTAATACAACTCATTCATTCCTTAAATAAATACCAACTGTGCCATGTGCTGTTGGTATGGAACAAGCATAGCAGCTAAAGCAATGGACACAAAAGACCCTATCCCAGTGGGAAAGACAGGCATTTAAATAACGAGTTACAATGGACCAGCAGGGTCTATCCAGACCTGAAACAAGTTCAGAGGAGCTGAAGTGCATGTTGTGGAGTATGCAGTGCTCAGTGCTCTAAGATGAGGTGAAGGAGAGAAGCAGGGACAGAGTACAGAAGGCCACACTAGAAATTTAGATTTTACCCTGAGGCCAATGGCAGGGGTGAAGTTAGGGAGAGGTGTAGGCATTGAAAGGTTTTTAAGTGGAGTAACATGTTCAGATTTGTGATTTCAACAATTGCAGCAGGAAGAATTTAAGGTCTCAGGAGTCCAGTAAAAAAAATATAGCGACCTAGCCTAAGGGAATAGCAGAGGAGTCTAGAAATATTTAGGTGGTCTAGTTTAAGTCACAGCACCCTAGAGGACTACTGTTTGTGAGTGCATAATTATCTCAAAATAAAAAGTTAGAAAAAATTCTACCCACAACCAGCTTCAGTGTGTAGACCTAATTGGGACCCTGATTAAACAAGAAAGATGCGCTTGTGAAACAATTGAAAATTTGAACACTGAGTGTGTATTTGATGATATTACGGTCTTCATTTTAATTTTTTATGTAATAATGATATTGGGAGTTCTTTAAGAGTCCTTGTCTACTTTTGATACATATCAAATATATAGGCCTGAAGTGATATATCTGATATTGCTTCAAATAAAGTGAGGAGGGAGGCAAAGTGATTCAGAAGAAATCAGAATTGCCATGAATTAGTAATTGTTGGAGATATATGTATGGAGGTCCTTTGTCCACTTCTTTCTAATTTTGTATATATTTCTAAAATTCTAGAGTAAAGAATTTAAAAATAATAAAACATCAATCTAAAAAATACATATATAGAGAACTCCACTTGGCAACTCTTATCAGCTGCCCCCCTTGCTTCTTATTAGTAGGTTCTTGACATGGAATTTAGTACACACATCAGTCTATATTCCTATACACATTTTGGAAAATCCAGCAACTTCTCCACAATTCAGAAAGAAATAGTCCTAAATACGACTGCATAAAGCAAATAAAATTTTGAAATAAAGATTTTTTTTTTGGGGGGGGGGGGGTTGGAGCTGCAAAAGCCACCGCTATCACTCTTCCTCTCTAGCATCAGTGAATTCATTGCGATTTTCTCTAGCAGATTTTTTTTCATCAGTCTTTCCAGTCATTTTTATTACTTTTCATTTTAGTTTTGACCTCTAATTCCCTGTTTTGAAAAGAAAAAGAAAATTAGAATTGAGTGTGAATTTGTTCCAAGAAGCTTGCTTATTTCCTTCCTTGTATTTTCCCATGTTCATCTCCCTAGAGAAGTCCTGACACAGGGCCTGATTACCACATATCTTATTTTATAAACATTGGTTAAGGACCCTCTGTTGCCATTTTCTCATCTATCCTTAACAACCACCCAGTGTGATAATAACATTGGCCCCACTTTCCAGATGAACAATTTGAAACTGATTTCCACTGAAGACTGCAAAGCTTATACTGGATAAAGTGAAAGAGCAATTTCTTGTTAAAGAACAAGCCAACTGGGAACTGATTTTCCTTCATTTGACCACTCGAAAATTCACTTAAGAAACCATCATTTAAGAAACCCGTGGGATTTCTTACAGATGGGCCGTCGGTATCTCCTCTCCATGTATACCCATCTTCTCTTGTAGAAAGTTGCAAGAATAAATGAAGTTCCACTCGCTCTTAACTCACACTAGCCCAACTCACCAATCCCCAGCACATAATCTCCATTCTAGAGTCCTAAATCATTCCCATGGAATTTTTACAAAGGAGGTTTTCCAAACTAAACTAATGTTAAAAGAGTTAAAACATTTTGCAATTTTCTAAATATTCAAAAATTAAAAGAGGGATGGTTGTTTCCATGAGTATCATGTTGACAGCCAAACTTCCTACACAGGACCCCAAAATTCTCAGTTAGTAGACATGATCTCCATGATCCACTTTCCCTTACCAGAATACTACCCATTTGTGTTTTTTTATGAGGTAGGAGAAGTCTTGGAGTATGTTCCATTCCATCAAGGTAGGAGACGTCTTGGAGTGTGTTCCATTCCATCTTTGCTTTTTCTGCCCTGTCTGCTTTCCTGTTGTCCCTTCTGCCTTTCCCCCTACAACCAAGAGTGCAAACCTGACAGACCACTAAGACTCCCTGCCCTCCATGACCATTCCAGCCTGCTGGGCACCACACCGAGAGGAAGGGGGCTGCCTGAGGTTTGCAGAATGAGCTGGCACTCCCAGGGTGAGCTCTGGAGTAAGAGGATTCCTGGGGACCTGCCAGGGTGACTCTCTAAAAAGCCGAGAGCCAGCGGCCACAGGAGTTGCTCCTTAATCTGCAACACCACCTTTGAGAAGTCGCATTCGGAGGGAACGTCAGGCAAGATCTTGGTTGGGAATTGGAGCCACTAGCTCTGCGGGTGGATGGGGATTTCTGCAAGGCATCCCTTCCATGCTTCTGGTCTATTATCTCTAAAATCTCATTAAAAGCTCTTGTCCTCATGATCAAGCTTATCTAAATTTAAGGGTAAATCCCAAGCTATCTCTTGAACTAAACTGAATGATATTCTTCTCAAAGAGCTTTGTGTAGGAAAGCAACCTGGGCAGAAGAACAGCTATGTCTAATTCTAAAGTGAAGAGATGAAAATTGAGGGAAGATACAAAAAGGCATAACAGAATGTAATGCTACAACTCAGGGTACATAGTCAAATGGGTCAGGAACCCAGTTCTATTGACCATAGAAATGGTCACTTCATCTTTGCAAACCAAGCTACTCAGTCTCCTGCCCAGGTTGTACATTGAAACACTGAAGAGGATTTGCTTTCAGTTTGATCTGGTTTAACTCAATGCCTCTGAGCTAGAAGTTACTTGTTCTTTCTCTTCAAACCAATAGCCATTTTTCCTCCTGTCCTCAGGGCAAGACAGTCTCTGCCCCACCCTCAGATCCATTCTCTGCCCTTTGTTCTGCTCTGTGCCCTAGGAGGCCAGATCTTAGACAGCATCCAGGTGGTGTATTGTTGGATTCAGCCAGTGGACGGCATTGGTAGGAAATCAGAGGCCAGAAGGGGAAAAGATCAGAGATATTCTTCCCCACTACCTCCTTGGTTTAGCCTGGTTCTGGGGTTCTGACAGCTCCCACCAGGAAGCCCTCCTTCCTGACTCATCTCCCATAGGGTCAAGGTAGGAGTTATGTTTCCTCTTCCAGAAGGAAATGGTAACAATTATTGAGTACTTCTGTGTGTAAGCACTGTCCTAGCTATGTTCACACATTATTTAATTTGTCCTTATCACAATCAGAAAAGCAGCATTATTTGTACCATTTGCAGTTGAGAAAGCTGAGTCTTAGAAAGATTAAGACCCTTCTCAGGTTCCCAGAGCTACTGAGGGGTTAGTTAGACCCAATTTGAATCTTGTTCCTCTATTCTTCCCATACATTATACTGCCCCTTGAAGGGAGTTATTTATGTTTGGTTACTCTTTGCATCACCTAGGAGGACTCCAAAAATGATTCTTTAATTTAATAATCAGCATCGGCCTGTATCTTATTGAGCCCCCCCCCCCAAAACACACACACACACACACACACACACACACACACACACACACACACACACACACACTTGTTTTCCTGTCTATTTCCATTTTGTTTTCCTTGCTCTCCACTCTGTCCTCCAAAGCAACTCAGAAATTCTCAATGCTCTGGCAGCCAACATCTGGTCATTCAGAAACATTGGAATGATTGACTAGATTTCTGAGTTTCTTTCTGGATGCTGAGTATAGTGGTGATACTGCAAGCCTCTCTATTGCTTCCTCTGTGCCATCCCACCACAGCCAGTGCTGGGCTCTGTACACAGCCAGCCTCCATAAATACTGCCAGGTGTCCAGTCCTTGGCCAACCTTCTTCTTCCTGTTTCCCTGTTCCTGGGCACCTGCTCTTTTATCCTACCTTCCCCACATCACTGAAGAAACCATAGCCCACTCTCTAAGTTTCTGTAAAAAAGATTCTTGAATCTGATGAGTGATTGCATGATGTAACCTTTGAGATTATTTCAAATGCTAACATTCTGTGCAATTCCAGAAAGGCAATACCAGCTGATGAACGATGGAATTTATTACAAAATTCTTGCTCTGTGCTCTAGGGAACACCAGGTGATGTACCTTCATTAACCTATGAGGCATCTGGTCTTACTAAGAAATCCTAGAAGTAGCTCTCAAACTATAATATGACAAGAATTACTTGGGGTGCTTAACAAAATGCTGCTTCTGTAGCCTAGCTAACAGATTCTGAATCAGTGTTGTGCTAGGGCACAGGATTCTTTGTTTTTTAACAAGTCTCCCCAGGTAATTCTGATGCAGGCGGACCATAACACAATTTAAGAAACCTTGGGCTAGCCCTAACCGGTTTGGCTCAGTGGATAGAGCATCAGTCTATGGACTGAAGGGTCCCAGGTTCAATTCCGGTCAAGGGCATGTACCTTGGTTGCGGGCACATCCCCAGTAGGGGGTGTGCAGGAGGCAGCTGATTGATGTTTCTCTCTCATAATGCTTCTCTTTCATCGATGGTTCTAACCCTCTATCCCTCTCCCTTCCTCTCTGTAAAAAATCAAAAAAAAATTTTTTTTTAAAAGAAAGAAACCTTGGGCTAAAAGAGCTGTATTAGCAGGTTACCTTATTTTGCATAACATTTAGCTCAACAAGCATTTAGTATAAATGGGCTGATGGTACTAATCCTGGACATCAATTTTTTTGCCTGAATTAAGAAACAGACTATTTGTAGTAATAATAGCAACAATAGCTATGACTTGCTGGGGGCTTATTCTGAGCCACTGACAGCTCTGGGTATGCATACACATTATCCACTTAATCCTCAAAACTCGCCTGGACAGGTGTTACTCTCCAAACTTTAAAGAGGACAAAGTCAAACCTTGGGAGTTAAGGCTGGCCCTAGCTAGTACATGGCTAAGCCTGGATTTGAACACAGGCATGTGTGATTCCAAAGACAGTGTTTATTCTACACCACCACACTTCCTCCCTTCCTAGTAATTACCCTGGGAGGAAAGGAAGAATGATTATTATGTATGAGCTCTGCTGAGTATTAGCCTATCTCCCTGAAAATTAGAAAGAAATATGGTTGGTCATAAAGAAATAGCCCTGACAATGAGCCCAGGGGAAACTGTGGATTCTTCCACTAAATGGAGCATGAAGGACTCAGTTATTTAGCTTAATTCTTCCTAAGGCAGAGAAATAAAAAAGATGACCCTCCAAATCTTTTTCAGGCCAAGACTTCATTAAATGTTACCCTCAACTAAATACCTGTCTCCGTTCTGAGGGACTTGCTGCAGTCAGTTCCGCCAGCCTGTAGGTGCAAACATCTGGAAAGCAGGTGTTTGATTTTGTAGGTGCCAGAGGACACACAGCTGAGCTGCACAGCTGAGGGGACAAGGAAGGAAATATCTTACATTGATGTAGCACCTTTCGACTCTCCCCAAGCTCCCTTCAATGGGGAAGTGATGGAGGGCAGGAGGTGACTGGAGGGCCACCAGCTGTGGAACAGCTGCACAGGGGATCATTTAAGACGATGACAGGAAGTGAAATACAGAAGGGTAGTTGGTCTTGGGGAGGGGTCTGAGGGAAGTGGGGAGGAATGGGGCTAAATCTTCCTGCCTGAGGTTGCTCTGGGGAGGCCTGGTTACACTCAGAGGCCAGGGACTCTGCTCCTAGTTCTGCTGGGGGAGGTGAAAGAAGGAAGGGAAAGAGCATTTTCCTTCATAAAAGCAAGAGTCACACAGGCAACATTTGTGTGCTCCTCCATTCCATGCCCCCTACCTGAAACTGGCTATGGAGTTCAAAGAGCCCACTTATCATATGCAAGGGGCCTCGGTAGTCATTTTCTTCAAATCTGTTTATACCTTATTCCAAGTCCCTAACACTGCTTCCATTCTCATAAGAGGTTTCTCCTCAGAACAGTGCCAACATTAGAGAGGTCCCTCTGATCATGGTAATGGATCCACCTGGTGCCTGCTAGGATGTACCTTATGCCAGCCTGAGCTGTCCCTTCCAGTCCAGTGTCCACTGTGCCCCAAGTCCAGCCTTCCTAAGCCCCACACCACCTTTCCCTCCCAGACCAGCCTCCTCTCCAGGGCACCACAGGACACCCCAACACACCCTAGGAACGTCTACACTCTGCCTTGCCATTTTCTACATTCACCTCCCCCTATTTCCCTCTCACTCTAAGACACTGAGATAATCTCCTGGTGGCTTCAGGCATTCACAAAAGACAGAGCCTTCGACTTTAATGTAGCTTCCGCAAGCCATCCTGCAAGGAAATGAATTAATAAGTGCAACACTTATATAGCCTTTTATGTGCTAATCACTATTCTAAGTATTTTATATGTGTTGGGTTATTTAATTCTCACAGAAACGTTACAAGGTAGGCCCTATTGTTATCTCATTTTACAGAGTAGGAGAGTGAGGCACAAAGAGACTAAGTAACATGTCTGAAGTCATACAGCTGGGCAGTGACAGAATTGGGATTTGAACCCTAGCAGTCTGTCTGTAGAGTCACAAGTTACTATTTTCTGAAACTAAATGAGGGAGAAACAATTAACATTTCAAAATTTACGTGCCCACACTAGGAGATCAGCGAATAAGTTTCCTAGTTATCCTCTGATACTCTCCCAGTACCACCAGGATATGAGAGAAGTTGTCTCTGCTCTGCCACCAGCAAAAAAAAGGACAAGAAGAGATTCCCCAAAACTGAAAAATTAGTTCTGCTTCAAAAATATTAACCTGGAATGGACAAAATTTTAAACCAGGAGTAACTGATTTACTTTGAGGAGCAGGGTTTAAAGTTTAAACCATCAATAAAAATGGTGGCTGAGTTCAATTAAAAACAATAATAAATTGCACTTCTAAAAATCTGACTTGAATGATGTTTTTGCCTGTGCATATGTCCTCAATCAGCTAGTAAAGTACAAATGTGTTCTTAAAAATAGATAGGTAGATAGATAGAAGATAGATAGATGATAGGTGATAGATGATAGATATATGATGATAGATAGATGATAGATAGATAGATAGATAGATAGATAGATAGATAGATAGATAGATAGATAGATAGATAGATAAGAACTTGTCCAATTGGGAGTAGTGTGGGGGTCCACAAAAATTTCAAGTAAGACCATCAGATAGCAATGTATTTTCCATAATAAGAAGTGAATTCTGTTTCTTTCTCACCATCCCTAATCTTCCTCCTGTACTCCCTGCTCAGATTTCTTGGCCCTTTGAAAGCAACATGGCACAACCCAACTGCTTTATTCTTCCTCAAATGACCCTCTCTCCTATATTCTCTACCATATTGTCATCTTTTCCATCTTCCACGTCTGAAACCCAAGAGTCAGCCTGTATTTTTCTCTCCATAAGTCTCTACTATCAAATTGGTTTCCAAGAACGATTGATCCGTTTTTCTAAAAACTTCCCAATTTCATTTCTTCTCCATCTTCCATTCCACTTTAATAAGTTCAGGTGCTCATTATTCTTCCCTGGGTTTTTTCCACAGCCTACAGCTGGTCTCCTGGGCCTCTTCTTCCTCTAATCTCAACTCTTTCCCACTATCACCAATCATCTTATGACTATGATGTCCCTCCTGTGGTTCCCCCAATACTGAAAGAATAAACTCAAGTGCCCTCATTAGCTTTCAAGGTTGACACAATTTGTCCCCAAGCCCAACTTATCAATTTCACTTCTCGCCCCCTGAACATCACAGTCCCTGTGTTACACACACAGTCCCTGAACACCACAGTCCCTGGATTACTACCAACCAGACAGCCACAGTTTTTTTTCCCTGTTTAATTTTTACATGTGTCATTTCCTTTCCCTGGAATTCACTTCTTCCTTTTCTCTGAACACAAGAATCAGCCGCAATATCACCTCTGTGATGACACCTTGCTATTTACGTAAGCAAGTTGAGCATCTTGTATAAAAACCCCAAATCTGCATTTAAATATAAATAAATAAATATAATTGAGTTAGGTGTCTTTAGACTCCAGATTATGAGGTCCTATATCAATGATGGCGAACCTATGACACGCGTGTCAGAGGTGACACACGAACTCATTTTTTTGGTTGATTTTTCTTTGTCAAATGGCATTTAAATATATAAAATAAATATCAAAAATATAAGTCTTTGTTTTACTATGGTTGCAAATATCAAAAAATGTCTATATGTGACACGGCACCAGAGTTAAGTTAGGGTTTTTCAAAATGCTGACACGCCGAGCTCAAAAAGTTCGCCATCACTGTCCTATATAGTCCCAATAACTATAAGAGAGCCTAAACACAGGAGACAACTCAGAATTTCTTCTATGAATAAAGTAGATATAACAGTACAAAACAGTTATCAAATGTAGCCTCATTTTATCCCATGAAAAGTCAGCATAGTGTAAGTTTGGGAGGGCAGAATGCCTGGGGTTGAATCCTGGTTCCACTTGCCAGCTTTCTTATCTCAAGCAATTTACTTAACCTCTCTATGCCTCAGTTTTCTCATCTGCAAAATGAGATACTATTAGTACAGACTTCCAAGGGTTGTTTGAACATTAAATGAGTTTTATGCATGGAAGGCACTTGAAGAATGTCAAGCAAATACTAGTAGCACACACTCAATAAACTATGGTTACTATTACCAGCTTTATAAAAATTACTTACAATATTTTATTACTAAGACCCCTTTCACATACACCCCTTTCTTCCAAATGTTTTGGAGTATAAAACCAAGCAATACCAAGCCAGCTTTCTAACTCATATTATATTCCATTATCAGTGTTTTAAAACAGGGATGGGCAGTATTTCTTCACCAAACCTTTCTTGCTAGCTTCTCTCTGGTCCAGGAGAGCAGATACCATGTTCATACCCTGCCTGTTTCCTCATTTTTTCTTTTCCACTCAATGATTTTTCTAGAGCAGAATTTCTCCTTGGACCTAAGAACCTCCTGGAGAAATGTGCTGAACTGTAGAGCCCAGGGCACACTCAGATTCTGATTCAGGAGATTTGGAGTGGAGCCCCAGAATCGGTATTTTTACAGCTCCCAAACTGACACTGTTATACATGCTGCACACTCTTCTTATTGTCTTAATCCCTCCAAGACCTAAGGGGGGAAGGAGAAGTCTTTAAGAATCTTCCAGAACAAAGGGAGGAGGTGGCCATAGTCACAACAGCTGGAAGGCATGTATCGCATCTCTTTATCTGCTGTGTTGCCAAGCCCTCTGTCAGCACTCCATAAATAATAATCACCATGATAATAATAGCTGGAATAAGTGCACTGAAATTAAACACAGGAAAAGTGGAGCCACAGCTGGAATGTGCAGCAGCATAATGATGTGGGGGAGGAGAGCCCCACAGCGACCCCATCGCCTGTCTCCCTAACCACAGGGCAAAGAGCAAGCAGTCCTCTTGCAGTAATGCGGATGCAAGATATTCCATAGAGAATCTTCACATGATGTTTGTGACCCTTCAGGTGACCTCACTGACCCCAGACAGGACTGGTGTTCCTGGGGACCACTTCAAACCACACTCCTTCACACAGGCATCAAAGACCATGCCCAACCCCAGAAGTCACCCAAAGTCTCCCATCCAACACCTGGAGATAGTCTCCCGAGCTCTGTTGCTATGCTTATATCATGAGGGATGCCATGCTCCTGGTGACCTCACTCAATCTAGGCAACTCTGACAATGAAACATCATGGTTATGATGTACATTTTTACTTTCACCACCTGATTCTCTTTCTGCACTGTGAAACTATGTACAACAAGTCACATATTTTTTTCACGGAGAACCCTTCAAATACTGATGGGTTCCCATGGAACATTTACATCTCTGGTCCCCTCTTAACTTGACCCTACTACTTGGTTATTATCCTTCTTAAAGCATATCTGTATCTCTTAAAACTGACCACACTGTTTCTAGAATCATGCCCCTCCTTTTTACAGATCTGGAAAGTTAGATCCAAAGAAGTTAAGCAAGACTTCCTGAAAGTCATGAGTATAGGCACATGGCACATGTCATCTGCTTGTGGCCACAGCTTGGACTGAGGGTGGCCATGGAGTCCTCCTGGGGCCCCACCTTGTCTCCTCTACCCCACCAGCAACCTCCACACCTCATCTGCCTCCTCTTTGTGGATGCCATGGGGGTGCTGGTGGGCCTGAGAGATGTTTTGTGGGCCCCTGGGAGGAATAGCCTCAGTGGGCGGCAGGAAAATTCTATTTACAGCCACCTCATTTGCACAAGCGGAGGATCTGGGCAGCAGGCTGGACTCGTCCAGGATATGAAGCTCTCAGATATGCCAGATTGTTATCACTGTCAGATACAATTTCCTTTGCCCCTCCGCCAGGCCCATGGTGCCCATCTGTTTATGGAAACGGTGTGGTCCTGGCTGGGTATTTTTAGACAGAGCCTTTGTTGGGCAGGAGTGACTTCCCACCAGAGCTCCACCTGTCAGCGCCATCCAGCTTCTCTTCTTCAGTTATTTGTTGTAAAATTCTAATAAATAAAAACACAAAACAGAGGGCTGAAGTTCCTCAGAATGCAGTGGGTGCTGAACTTTCACCCCACCTATTCCTCCAAGGGTAGATTTTCCTGTTTTGATTTGCTTCCATTTTTGTTTTTGTGGGTGTTTTTTTTTTTGTAGTTATTTTTTCTTCTGTCATTATCTGGAAAAAGAATAATATGCAGCTCCTCCCACATCCATTAAAAAATAAGCTTTATTTGAGGACTTCCTGGAGAGTGGGAAATTGCTCTGTGTGCTTGTGACAGCTAAGTCTAAGGAGGAGGAGAGGAAATAAAATGAGAGGCAAGGGGAAGAAACAATATTTCAGCGTTAACACTATTGGCTCATTAATAGGCTGTTAGTGACCAACCAAATCAAATGTCATTTTAGAGATGGAGAAACTGAGGCACAACAAAGGGAAGGTAGGTCATAGCTCAAAAAGCAATTCCAGAGCATAAAGCACCAAAAATTAAACATAAAATAACTAAGATATTATTATTCCCAGCTCTGTGCCATTTGGAGCATAGGATGAAGCTATAGGAATATTGAGGTCCTGATATGGACCTGAGACTGAAGGTTCTGGGGAAAGGAGATGACTTCAGGACAAATGGAGCTATAAGTGGCAGGCCAGTAGCCAATGTTTCAGAATGTGAGTATCGTTGTGTGGGGAAGGAAGGATAGTGGAAAATTAAAACAACCTCTTATGGCCCTGGCCGGTTTGGCTCCATGGATGGAGCGTCGGCCTGTCGACTGAAGGGTCCCAGGTTTGATTCCGGTCAAGGGCATGTACCTTGGTTGCAGGCACATCCCCAGTTGAGGGTGTGCAGGAGGCACCCATTCGATGTTCTCTCTCATCAATGTTTCTGACTCTCTATCCCTCTCCCTTCCTCTCTGTAAAAAATAATCAAAAAAATCAATAGAATATATTTTTAAATAAATAAATAAATAAATAAATAAATAAATAAATAAATAAATAAAAAATCCTCTTTTGGGAGAAGAGCCTTAGAAAGAAGAGATGATAGGAGGGAGAAGAAAAGGCTAGTAACACTTAAAGATAACTTATCTCAATGCTTTAGAAATTAACTGTGTCCATTTTCATGGTTGTTTCAATTGAATCTCATTCCATTCTGAACTGTGATATTAACCAAAGCTTTGGGAAATTGACTTTAAATTTTCTCTTGAAAATTTTTTCTTGATGTATGCTTGCCTCCAAAATTCAACTATTTGTATAGAATTTAAACAATATAAATTATTAAAGACTTGACTTGGGATGTCCTAGTTCAGTGGTCGGCAAACTCATTAGTCAACAGAGCCAAATATCAACAGTACAACGATTGAAATTTCTTTTGAGAGCCAAATTTTTTAAACTTAAACTATATAGGTAGGTACATTGTTAGTAACTTAATTAGGGTACTCCTAAGTCTTAGGAAGAGCCACACTCAAGGGGCCAAAGAGCCGCATGTGGCTCGCAAGCCACAGTTTGCGGACCACTGTCCTAGTTGGTATTACCCCTGCTGAATATTGAGGATATTTGGACTGGGGATGCAAATTCCCAGAGTTCTTCACTGGCCAGGCCCAGCATGCACCCCTGAACATCTTCAGAAAGAGTTGGCAGGCCTGCTGGTCCAAGATGAGCAGATGGACATGGGGCATGAGGGAAGCATGCATCTGCAAGCTTAAAGAAAAGAGGAGAGAACCAACATAGTGGCATAGGTAAACACCTAAATTTGCTGCCGCACACAACCACATTAAAACTACAACTAAAAGACAAAACAAATACCATTTAGAAGCACAGGAAGGCTGGCTGAGAGGAAATTCTACAACTAGAAGGAAAGAGAAAAGCGTATTGAGTCCGGTAGGAGGTCCAGAGGTGTGGAAGAGCAGAGGTATGAGGCACGAGCCAAAGGGGCTGGCAGCTGGGTACGCTGTTGTCTTTTTCAATCGGGAGGGAGAAACAAACTCCTGACTGCTCTGAAATCCAGTTCTGGGTGAGAATTTGGGGACCCATACTCATACAGAGAGAAACTGGACTGTCTGGCATCAGGCCGGAATGTGAGGGTGGCTTTCTCGCAGAGGTGCTTGCAGTGGTCATTGTTCCTGCATGGGACCGCAGGACACAGACCCCGGGACATTTCCGAGGCAGAGCAGACTGGTCGCCATTGCTGTCTGCTCCGCCCTGGTGATTCTCTGAGACCCCGCCCCACCCAATTTACAATTCCACCCAAGGTGTGCACAAAGGCTTTTGCGTATAAATGGCCTGGCCTTTCTCTGCCTAAAAACCTGGGCAGACTCAGTGAGCAAGTCCTGCCCCATAAGGGTGTCTCCAGCACAGAAGTTCTCCCACCGTAAACACAGCTGATTCTCACAGCCAATTGGCCTGGAGGTCAATTCCACCCAGTGATACCAACAGCAATCAGGCTTAACTACAACAAGACCGTGCACACAACCCACAAAGGGGTGCACCAAGAGTGTCCACCTCGCGTAATTAGGGAGGCTGAGCCACTGTGCCCTATAGGACACCTAGCACACACAAGGCCACAGGAAAGTAGCCAAAATGCGGAGACAAAGAAACAGGTCACAAATGAAAGAAATGGAGGAAAGCAAACTACTGGATATAGAGTTCAAAACCACAGTTATAAGGTTACTCAAGAATCTTCTAGAAACCTCTGAGAAATAGAGTGAGAACTTCAAGGATATGAAAAAGGACCAATTAGAAATTAAGCATACACTGACTGAAATAAAGAATAATATACAGAGATCCAACAGCAGACTAGAGCAGTGATGGCGAACCTTTTGAGCTCGGCGTGTCAGCATTTTGAAAAACCCCAACGTAACTCTGGTGCCGGTCACATATAGAATTTTTTTGATATTTGCAACCATAGTAAAACAAAGATGTATATTTTTGATATTTATTTTATATATTTAAATGCCATTTAACAAAGAAAAATCAACCAAAACAACGAGTTCGCGTGTCACCTCTGACACGCATGTCATAGGTTCGCCATCACTGGACTAGAGGACCCCAAGAATCAAGTCAAAGATTTGAAATACGAGGAAGCAAAAACAACCAAAATGGAAAAGAAAAAAGAAAAAAGGATACAAAAATATGAAGACAGTGCAGGGAGCCTCTGGGACAACTTCAAGCATACCAACATCAGAAGAAGAGAGAGAGCAAGATATTGAAAACCTATTTGAAGAAATAATGACAGAAAACTTCCCCTACCTGGTGAAAGAAATGGACTTACAAGTCCAGAAAGCGCAGAGAACCCCAAACAAAAGGAATCCAAAGAGGACCACACCAAGACACATCATAATTAAAATGCCAAGGGCAAAAGACAAAGAGAGAATATTAAAAGCAGCAAGATAAAAACAGTTAGTTACCTACAAGGGAGTACCCATATGGCTGTCAGCTGATTTCTCAACAGAAACTATGTAGGCCAGAAGGGAGTGGCAAGAAATATTCAAAGTGATGAATAGCAAGAACCTACAACCAAGATTACTATTCTCGGGGGGGAGGGGGTGTGAGGGGTGTGGGAAGAGACTGGACAAAAATCTTACACCTATGGACAAGGACAGTGGGGGGTAAGGGCCGGGCGTGGGGTGGGAACTGGGTGGAGGGGAGCTATGGGGGGAAAAAGAGGAACATCTGTAATAATCTGAACAATAAAGATTTATTTTTAAGAAAGAAAGAAAAGTAAGAAGGAGGCCTGACTTGGGAATCAGGAGACCTGGCTCCACATCTGGCTCTGGAACTATTAGTCACATGCCCACAAAATATCACTTCTATTCTCAAGCAAAAAGTTGTTCATATGCCAAGGAGGGGAGTGGGGTGAAAAAGACCCTGAGGTTTCCACCAACTAATAGAGTACATCTCAGGGACAGGGTCAAGTAGTGGGTAAGTTTGCCCACCTTTCTCGGAGGATTTACAGGTACATTTCTGAGCAGGCCAAAGAAGCTTTACCACATGAAGGAAGTGCATGAGCCACCCTAGATCTCCAAATTCCCTTCTACTTTGATCCAGGTGCTTGTCCTATGACTAAAGCTAGAGAGGGGTCACCTGGGCATTTTCTAGAAACCAGTAGAGCCACTTTCCAATGGCTGACCACCCTGTCTGTATGTTCTCAAATAGCAGTAGTGCTTACTAAAATGCAGATCCTTGGGCTGACTTTGAACTTACAAAATCAGAATTTCCAATGGAAAGACCTGGTAATCTGTATTTTAATGACTTCCCTTAGGTAATTCTGATATAGCGTCCTATTTAAGAACTCGAGCTCCAAAGAATACAAAAGTATATTGCCATCCTTCTCTCATCTGGAAAGTACAGACAGCCGGTTGACTGTGGGTTGGCCATCTATTACCTAGCTTGAGAGCCTCCTGCAGCAAGGCCCCTTAAATGTGCTGCGGCCCAAGCAGAAACCAATATGGTCCACCATAGGAACATGCAGTGGTTAGAGAACAGATGAGAGAGTGGGGGAGACAAACCCTCAGACAAATAATTAAAATCCAACTCAATGTTAGAGGTATAATGAGAAATGGTGAAATATGATTGGCCATTAGGGAAAGCAGTATAGTAAGGAGCAAGAGGAAAGAGTGTGGCCTTCAGAAACTTAGCCTGGGTTTGAATCCCACTCCATCACTTACCAACTGTGGATTCCTCTGGGCCTCAGTTTTCTATTTTTGTAAAGTGGATTGAATACTCAGAAATTCATGAAAATCAAATAAATTACTGGCACAGAATAGATACTTGGTGACTTCCAGCCCATTCCTTCTTGCCCTTAAATGTTACTAATGACACACTGTCCTCCAGGATGACACAGAGATAAAAATGATATCTTATCAGGAGCTCTTGGTAAGCCAGTTCTCACGGATAATAACATATTTATCTAGGTGTCTGAGAAAAGAGAATTTCATGTTATTTCCCATTGTTAGCCTGAAAATAAGACTCCCATCCTCTGGGGATCTTTGGGGCTGTTTTTTGTTTTTGTTTTGTTTTTGGCTCTTCAGAGAGTTATGGACCCATGAGAGTGGCATGTCCTAGAAACAGAATGCTTGCTTTTCCAAATAAAATGGGAGTGGGGTCCTCGGGGCTTCTCCTCCCGACAGGGGGGTCCAGCATGGTCTGGGATAGAGGCCAGCATCTCTTCTCTGAGGACATGTCAGTCTAAGATGCCAGGACAAATGACAGTTGTTTGTTTCTTCTCTGTCAGCTGTGTCTAAGCACCATTTACAAAGTGCTTTCCCAAGCAGGACCGACAGCATGATGATGTCAACACAATGGTGGCAATGACCTCTGAAAGACCTCCCACACCTCCTCCAAATCTTTGCTCAACTATTACCTTCTCAGTGAGACCTACCCTGACCACCCCATGAAAACTGTAATCTGTCCACATTCCAGCACTCCCCATCTTCCTTATCCTGCTCCATGTTTTCAAATATTCTTTCTCATATGCAGCAGCCATGAAAACACATGCTACAGACCTCCATCCCCAGGCCACATTGTTTGCCAAGGGCCTAAGCTACAATGATTTTAAATCCATCACTGAGTTAGGCTGTTCCCAGCCAGTGACTGAGTACATCAAAGACTCCTGATGTCTAGCTTTGGCCAAACCAGGATGTCTCCACCCAACCTTCTCTTCCTCTCTCTCTTCACTAAGGGTCAGACTTGCATGGTGGTCTATGGCTCCTCCAAACCTTCTCTGGCAGCCTTTCTACTTTCTTTCACACAGGCATTTCCTCTAAGGAACTCCTCACATGTTGACCTGACTTGGTGTTTGCTTCTCAGAAGAGCCAGGCTAACACCATATAGCATTTATCTATGAACATGCTAAATTCTTTGCTTATTATATTTATTTTATTTTCCATCTCTATCCATACACAAGAAGGCAGGATTTTTTTTTAACTATTATGTTTATTGGTATATCCCAGGTACCTAGAAGGTGACACATAATGAATAGTAATTTAAAAAATAATGCCCATTTTATAGATGGGAAAATAAAGCTCAGAGAGGTTAAGTGACTTCCTCAAATGGCTCAGCCTATAAGTGGTAAAACTATATTCAGAATCCTGGCCTTCTGACTCCAAAGCTCTGATCTTTCTTCTCTCTTTGCTCATTATCACCTATCCTCTTTTCCTCTCCTCTCACCCACCTCTCTTTGTTCTCCATTTCTCTTTGTTTCTCTACTTATTGGTCTTTATCTTTGTCTTTCTTTTT
Source organism: Myotis daubentonii (assembly GCF_963259705.1). Classification (NCBI taxonomy): domain Eukaryota; kingdom Metazoa; phylum Chordata; class Mammalia; order Chiroptera; family Vespertilionidae; genus Myotis; species Myotis daubentonii. The sequence goes on from NC_081846.1 coordinate 21,477,219, forward strand.
CTCATGATGTTATTTACTTCTCATGTGTTCAGTCTTCATGGTTTGTGTGTGTGTGTGTGTATGGTGTGTGTGGTGTATGTATGTGTGTAATGTGAGGAGTATGTATGGGGGTAATGTGTGTGTATATGAGGTGTGTGTGTTTACAATGTGACTGAGATGGACTGGTGCATCAATATTACTCAGGGATGTTGGATTCAAAAAGGGGAGGAGTTGGGACTAAAGGCAGCCATGAAGGTATAGAACTGAAAGACTTCATAAGAAGGTGAGGAAAGAGAGTCTGTAGAGCAAAAGCCACAGATGGGGGTTAAATGACTAGAACCCAAACCTACTAGTCACTGACTTTTTGGCTCTGACCCAGTCTCTTAACCCCCTTCACTGCCATAATCTCCACTTTAGGAATTCCAGCTCAATGTTCTCTTCAGCAACAAAGACCAAACAAATGGTGAGTGGGAAAGCACTCTATAAGTAGGAACAACTGTGAGCACCCTTAAGGAAGGACAAGCAGACACAGGTCATGAGACCCATGGCCAGGTTTGGAATTTCTCTCCCATTCTCCTTTGGCCGCTGGGTGCTGCTGCCCATCTGGGTGGTTAGAAAGAGGAACTGCCTTCAGCCTATGGTATTTGGGCAGCAACAAAGAATTTCCGGACAGTGAGTGTGGGAGAGGTGATGGAACAGGTGCCCAGGAAAGGCTGGGGAGTCACCTTCCTGGTGTGTGGGATCAATCTCCCTGTGTCTAGGGTGATTTTCATAAGGTCTTGAATACACACCTAGGAGGAGAGACTCATTAGGCTCAGGAGGACAGCAGATGGTGGATGGAGCCCAGGAGAGGGGGACAGTGGGCTCAGTGTTGCCTGCAGGAAGAGGCATCAACTGTTCCAGACACTGTGCCAGAGCCATGAGGGGCTGAAGGAGAGTTGGCACAGCCCTGCTCAAAGCCCTCCCAGCTTTGAGACTCTGGCTCTTGAGCCTTAAGGAGGGACAAATGGGGAGAATGTGGAGATCTGGTGTCCTGACTTCCTTTTTTCTAATCATATAGGATGATAAAAGGCAAAATGGGGTAACAGTTTTACTTTGTGCATTCTGTCCTTCCTTGGGCAACATCTGTCCAAGGTCACAGCACACATTCTAAAGGGCTTACAGCTGTGTGGTAACAGAAAGCTTCTGATGCAGCAGAAAATGTTCCTTTTGGGCCTTGATAACAGCTCTAAGAAGTCTCCACTGATTTTTGTCACTGAAGTGCTCCACTAGCTCCAAGACTGGAGTGCTGGAAGTCAGGGAGACTAATTGAAAACTCTGCCAATGACTTGATAAATGACAGGGAAGATGGGCAAATGAACATGTTCTCTCCAAAAAGAGGCATGAGAAAGGGGCACCAGGAGGGCAATGATGCCCAGGCCACTGTGGAGGTGCTCAACATGCCTACCAGGTGTGTAGTCATACCCATGGTCCTCACAACCTGTGCACAGGTGGAATTCTCTATGATCAGAACCCTTCATTGCTGCTGTAGGAGTCCTCACTTACTTGCAGGGCTGGGATGAAGATGGAATGAGATCGAGTTTGTGAAAACACTTTGAAAGTACTTTTGAAAGGTTCTGTGCAAGGTGAGTTGTCTTTAGCATTATAAAGTCTGGTGCCATGGGGCTCTGAAGGAAGTTGTCTTCCAAGTTGGCATAGGAGAAACAACCCAGGTGGGCCAGGTGACCCCAGCCTGCCTTTAATGCTAATTTAATGAACACTGTATTTCTTTGAGTCTCAATTTCTTCACCTGTACAATGGATGGAGAGACAGATAATTTGGAGTATCTCTTGCAGCTCAGACATTTTGGGATTCTGATCACACAACCCCAGATGCAAGGGGCTCAATTCCACACATTCTCTTACCTAGTAGCCTCATGCCTTCGCCTATTCTTATCTTCACTCTAGATTGGGGATGAAATATCCAGACACACAACAAGCCCAGTCAGTACCTGCATGGCCCCGCCCTGCTCACTCTCCTGTACTCCCTGCCCAGTTTATTCCAATGGAATAGATAACAGAAGATAGAAGAAAAATTCCTTTCTCCAGCTTTACCACTCTCAAGCATGCTTCCTTAGGGACCTCAGGATATCTAAGCCTCGTTCTCCTCATATGTGTCTCCTCTGAGGGTGAAAATAAAATCAATAGCTCTGTGGATTTGGGGGAGTGGGAAGTTGGGAGGTGGCACAATGCACTCAGTTCAGGAGAACATGGGAATGCTCACAGCCCTGGAGATTCATTCAAGCAGCTGTTGACGAGGATGTGAGAGGAAGTCCCAGCAGGTTCACCCACTCTGCAAGGCACTGCCTGGCCTGGCCCAGTGCTCACACTTCCTGGATTTCAGCCAGGCCATCCAGGCCAGACCAAGACCAGAGAAAGGACAGCAATGGAGCCAAATATATCTTGAGCCTGGAAGGATTTCATTCCACTGAGTCATAAACTCATGGAATACCATAAGTCCTTAGAGTTCAGTCTTGCTCAGGAATTTCCTCCACAGTTTCCCTGTCTGCTCATCCTTCTGCCATTGCTTGACCATTTTCATTGACAAGGTGTTCACTATCTCATAAAACAGCCTGTTCCATGTAGGGACAGCTCTGGATGATAAACATCCCTGCATGGACTGAACCAACATTGCCTCCAATGAGCCTGATAAGTGTCCTCTGGGGTTTTATAGAATTACATGTCTACTTGACCACTACCTCCCTCCTGTCTCCTTTGGCTCTATGGCTGGGGCATAACTTGTGACTGGGACACCACTTCTCTATAACTACACTTGGCAGCTCTCCAGGAAAAATGTACAAAAAGAAACAACAATAGAGAACCCTAAAGGGTCCTGTGGCTTAGGCATTCTAACTCCCTAAATGATAAAGAAACATTAAGTGATAAACTTCTTAAACCTAAAAATTGGTCACAGCACCCAGCCCCATGCTCTGCTTGTCTTTCTGTCCTTATCTGGGTTTTGCCCTCGCACTTCACTCAGAGGAAGCCATCAAGGAGGTGAAGAAATAGAGGAACCAAGTTCTGAGTCATGGTCACCTCAGTCTGTCAAAAATAACAAATGAAGGAAATAGCCATGTGACCTTCATAAAGTTGGTGCTCCCTCTCTGTCACTCTTTGACTCCTGTCCAGTATCCATCCATGGGTTTTGACCAATCAGGATCACAGTGTCTGATAGATCCTCTTACCATCTCATTGGGAGGACATGAGAGTCACTGAGTTCCTCTCTGAAAATTATGAGTCATCCCATCTCTTCCACCCCAACTACATAAAGCCTTGGGGTTAAGGTGGTCTCAGATCTCTGTGAGAAGGTCTCCATGTGTTCAGAGAGAAAATCAGGTCTGGGGTGACATTCCAAGGTCCCTGCACTGTGAAACTGATAGCAAAGGGGACATGCGGCATGTTACTGGGAGGGCTCAGAAGGAGAACAGCCTCTATAGGTATCTTGGAGACCCGCTGGGTGCATTATCAGCCAGCATGGATCAACATATGCCATTGTAAAGCAGACAGCAGGGATTGGCAAATCCAAAGCCCAATAGTGACCTGGAGGCCAGCATGACCACAGCACCGTGCTCTCTCGTCAAAATGTCGAGAGGGCATGGTTCACCGGATGGCGGCTTGATTTGCAGATCCTGGCTCCTGCTGGGACTCCTCCACCTTCCTGAGCTGCAAGTGCAAAAATGACTCAGGCCAAAAAGAGTGTTTCCATGTAAGCAGCCCAAACTAGATGCCACACAAATATCATCACCCAGCTCAATTCCCCAGGCTTTCAGGCCATTCCTAACCTACCTCACCACATATACTGAGGGACACCCATCTTCTCTGAGGCCCCACCTTGGAAGGTGCTTATGATCCATTTTGCCACCATGAAGAGGAGCCTCCCAAAAGATGAAGCCAGTGCTGAAGAGAGCAAAGTGAGAGAGACAGGTTCTCAATGTCATTTGAGTGCTTGATGCAACTATAGCTTAAGTAGCGCTCCCTCTGATCTTTAGGTCTCTGGGCTAGAAGGAAAAAGGGTTAATACCGATCCAAACATTCTTCCTGGAACCTCTGTATCCCTTTGTTAAGTGTGAAAAAAGCAATCCTCTCAATAGGAAATCATTAAATAATCTGAGTCACCAACATCAGTCCCAGCAGACTAGAGAAAAAAAAAAACCTCCTAAAAAGTAAAGACTGTGGGAGGACATAGTGCATTTTGGAGTATGTTATTATGTGTATTGGGAGAGGAGGGTTTTTTTTTAATAATACAGGTAATTTATAAATACACCATTCTAAAAAAATTTTAATGTAATACAAAAAAAGTATTGAATCCTAAAAATCCCCTTTAGTTCTATCTTATCTTACCTTGTCAATCCCACTGCTTTCCTTAGAGGTCACTTTACTGCATATCCTTCCACATTTTTTTCTTTCTATTTGTGTAAATGCATATTCACATATACACTGAAAGTTTATTTTCCTTCTCACATAAATAATGTAGCAAAAATCATGTCAAAATATGTATTCACCACATTATGACTTAATCCTAGGTATGTAGAAAGAAAATATTTCCCAGCTTTCCTTGCAATTAGGTTGGGAACATGTAGCTGAGTTGTAGTCAATAGGAATGTGAGTAGAAGTCACATGTCACTTCTGGTCCAAGAGTTATGACTGAGAGTGCTTTCAGTCTTACTCATCCCATGGCTAAATGGAATTATAAAATGAAGGCAGCATGGGTTCCAGGTCGCCACTTGGAAGAAAGCCACACCAAAGAGCCAACTGACCCACACTGGACCATGATGTGAGCAAGAAATAAACCTGAGTCATGTTAAGTTTCTGAGATTTGCTGTTACTAAAGAATAGCCTAGACAAGTGGTCGGCAAACTCATTAGTCAACTGAGCCAAATATCAACAGTACAATAGTACAATGATTGAAATTTCTTTTGAGAGCCAAATTTTTTAAACTTAAACTATATAGGTAGGTACATTGTTACTAACATAATTAGGGTATTCCTAAAGCTTAGGAAGAGCCACACTCAAGGGGCCAAAGAGCTGCATTTGGCTTGCGAGCCGCATGCGGCTCTTTGGCCCCTTGAGTGTGGCTCTTCCACAAAATACCACGTGCAGGCACGCACATACAGTGTGATTGAAACTTCATGGCCCATGCGCAGAAGTTGGTTTTCGGCCTGGGCGAGTCTATTTTGAAGAAGTGGCGTTAGAAAAAGTGGGGGGTGTAGGTGGGTCGGGCGACGGGAGACGCGACACAGGAGGGCCGCAGGATACGCAGTGCGGGGGAGGTGCCAAATATCAACAGTAGTTAAACTATATAGGTAGGTTAATAACAATGTACCTACCTATATAGTTTAAGTTCAAAAAATTTGGCTTTCAAAAGAAATTTCAATAGTTGTACTGTTGATATTTGGCTCTGTTGATTAATGAGTTTGCCGACCACTGGCCTAGACTATTCTGACTACTGCAAATAAAATTTTACTCTACCTATTGTTCTGTGTTTTTTTCTTAAGGGTATGTCTATACAAGTCATTTATCTCCTCCTCAGCAGGATAACATAAAGTCATTGTGAGGGAATTAAGTGAGAACACTGAACATAAATTTTCTGAAACTCTAGAAACCTTTTTTTCTTCCTCTCTTGCATGCCTTTCTTATAGCACCAACTCATGTTCCAAAGGAGGCCTGAAACTCTGGGGTTTTATTATCCCTCTTGGAAACAGAATAGATTCTATGCTTTGTGGTACGCTAAAAAGACTTCTTTGTCCCTGTAATGCAGTGGTTCTCAACCTGTGGGTCGTGACCCCTTTGGCGGTCAAACGACCCTTTCACAGGAGTCGCCTAAGACCATCCTGCGTATCAGATATTTACATTATGATTCATAACAGTAGCAACATTACAGTTATGAAGTAGCAACGAAAATAATTTTATGGTTGGGTCACAACATGAGGAGCGGTATTTAAAGGGCCAGAAGGTTGAGAACCACTGCAGTGCAATGTATCTTATGCTGGACCATCACAGGACAAAAAAAAAATGCTACCATTAGCAGTATACAGTCATCTCTCAGTATTTGCATGGGATAGATTCCAGGACCCCAACAGATACCAAAATCTACAGATGCTCAAGTCCTGTATATAAAATAGTGTAATATTTGCATATAACTTATGCACACCTTCACATATATTTTAAATCACTCCTAGATTACTTATTAATACCTAACACAATGTAAATACTATGTAAATAGTTGTTATGCCTTTTTGTTTAGACTAGAGGATAATGATAAGAAAAGAAGTCTAAACATGTTCAGTACAGATGGAACCATCATAGGCCTAACTACATAGTACACATCAACAACAATGCAACAATTCTTTTCTGAATATTTCTAATCCACAATTGGTTGAATCCACAGGTACAAAACCTGCAGACATGGAGGGTCAACTGTGCTTCTTTGGGTCTGGAGAGGCTTTAAGATTTTCTACAAATACTCCAGGAAACAAATACTCTAAATCTCAACTAGTTAAGTGAAGATTAGTGGTTCAAGCTGAGATCTTTATGGTAATAGGGTGTGGGATGGTGAACAAGAACACCAAGATAAGAAGGGAGGTGAAAGAAGAACACAAAGTTATTTCATTCTTCACAGTTCTATTTCATTTATTTAAAAGCACATTTTCCCAGTATAGCGTCTGTTAAGTCTGTTGTTTCTAATTCTTGGAAAAGTGGTCACCCACATGGGGAATCCCTGACAACACGCCATTAACCAGAGTGTCCAAGCAACCAGAGGCCCCAGGGATGTTCAGTTGGGAAGCATAATGATGACGAATCCTGTCCATATTGTTTATGAGTTAACAACTAGTTTATTATGTAGGATGTTCTGGGTGACTCCTGGGAAACTATTTAAACAAATAATCAGCAGTTAAATGACCTAATAGAAAAAGTGTTGTCAGGTTCTTGGAAGAGAACCATGATTTAAAGCTATTCATAGATTCTTAGAATTGGAATGCACTTTCATTATCTTCTAATAAGATTCCTTCATTACAATAGTGAGTAAACTGGAGCCTAAAGAAGTTAAGGAACTTGCCCAGGGTTAAAATTTGCATTCTTTACACATACCTTTACCACCAAAGGGCTGATGTCATTTTCACCGCACTGACATCTTCCCGGGGTTATTGAGAGAGCACTGGAATATGAGCCACAAGACCTGTTTCTAGTATAGGATCTGACACTCTAACCTTGGCCAAGGCACTTAACCTTTCTGTAAAGGTCCACTGTAAAGCTCATAGGAGCCTGTCAGTTTTATGGCTCCTTTATAAGGAAATAGCTTCATGCAGTCATTTCCTGCAAAAATTGCTATAACTTATGCTTCAAGTATAGAGCCTACCAACCCTGCCACCTCATCACAACTTCTCTTGCCAGGGAGAGAGGATAAGTAGTTTTCATACTATTCCATCTCTGAGGTCATTGATCTTTCCCTCAGATATCAGCAGCTCTCTTTTGGGATGCTTAAGTGCTAATCAAAATGGACTCACTTGGTTATCTACCCAGTATCTCTCATCCCTCTTTCCTTTCTAGGAAGCTAGTTTTGTTCGGGTCTCTGCCCTCCCTCACTTATCAATGTGCCTTCAGATGTGGGTTCTGAACTCACTGACCCAATCACAGCAATCTCGTCTCCCTGACCAGTTCAAGATCTCCGATTTAAGCCAATCACCACCTGGCATTCCCTTAACAACAGCTATTTGTCCAGAAATTGGCAAATGACTTAAGGTGGCTAATCAGGTAAAAAGGAAAAACTTACATTTTGTGCTAGGGAAGGATTTTTATTCCATGCTTTTCCTATCTGCCTGTGTGTGAAAGAAGAAAATGTATTGGCTCAGCTGTTGATGGCAACCATGTTGAAACCATGAGGGAAGACACCTGAAACAAGATTAACCCTTAGAGGAGACGGAAGCTGAGCAAATCACAAAGAAATGGATCCAGATGAGTATATCTTACCTAGAGTCCATCCTGCCTCTAGACTTCCTCTATGTGAGATTTTTTTAAATTCATCTTTATTGTTGAAAGTATTACAGACATCCCTTTTTTTCTCCATTGACCCTCTGCACTCCACACCCCCTACCCCAAAGCCTTCACTGTACCATTGTCTGTGTCCATGGATTATGCATATACACATATTAGTTATTTGGTTCACCTCTTCCCCCCTCCCCACTTTTCTTTGAGATTCATCAGTATGTTCCATGCTTTTATGTATCTGGATCCATTGTGTTCATAAGTTTATTTTGTTCATTAGATTCCACATATGAATGAGATCATGTAATACTTGTCTGTCTTTGACTGGCTTATTTCACTTAGCATAATACTCTCCAGGTCCCTCCCTGCTGCCTCAAAGGATAAGAGATCCTTCCTTGCTCTTTGCTGCATCTACTGTGAGGATGAAGACCATTCTCAGCAAACAGACTGTGGACATCCCAGAAAATGTGAACATCACTCTGAAGGGATGCACAATTATTGTGAAGGGCCCCAGAGGCACCCTGAGGAGGGACTTCAACCACATCAATGTAGAGTTCAGTCTCCTTGGAAAGAAAAAGAAGAGGCTCCAGGTTGACAAATGCTGGGGAAATAGAAAGGAACTGGCCATAGTTCACACTATCTGCAGTCATGTACAGAACATGATCAAGTATGTTACACTGGGATTCCATTACAAGATAAGGTCTGTGTACGCTCACTTCCCCATCAACATCGTTATTCAGGAGAATGGTTCTCTTGTGGAAATTAGAAATTTCTTGGGCAAAAAATACATCCGCAGAGTTCGGATGAGGTCAGGCATTGCTTATTCAGTATCTCAAACCCAGAAAGATGAGTTGATTCTTGAAGGAAATGACCTTGAACTTGTATCAAATTCAGCTGCTTTGATTCAGCAAGCCACAACAGTTAAAAACAAGGATATCAGAAAATTTTTGGATGGTATCTGTGTTTCTGAAAAAGGAACAGTTAAGCAGGCTGATGAATAAGATCTAAGTTGTCCAGCTATAGAAACACCAAGATGCTGAATGATTTGTCACACCTGTTTATGAAACTATAAAATCCTTATATTGATTTGCGGGGGGGAAAGAGATCCTTCCTTTTTTAAAAAAAATATATTTTATTGATTTTTTTACAGAGAGGAAGGGAGAAGGATAGAGAGTTAGAAACATTGATGAGAGAGAAACATTGATCAGCTGCCTCCTGCACACTCCCTAGTGGGTATGTGCCCACAACCAAGGTACATGCCCTTGACCGGAATCGAACCTGGGACCCTTGAGTCCGCAGGCCAACGCTCTATCCACTGAGCCAAACAGGTTAGGGCGAGATCCTTCCTTTAAAAAAAAAACATATTTTTATTGATTTCAGAGAGGAAGGGAGAGGGGAGAGAGAGAGACAGAAACATCAATGATGAGAGGGAATCATTGATCGGCTGCCTTCTGCACATCCCCTACTGGGGATGGAGCCCATAACCCAGGCATGTGGCCTTGATCAGAATTGACCCCAGGACCCTTCAGTCTGCAGGCCAATGCTCTATCCACTGAGCCAAACCAGATAGGGCAAGAGATCCTTCTTTTTTACAGCTGCATAGTATTCCATTGTATAAATGTTCTATGAAAGATTTTAAATGTCTGTCAATTAAATAAGTGAGACTCTTCATGTTTCTTGCTGTTAGAAACACCCTAGCCCATAGATAAGGTCAATTAAAATACACAGAGAAGAAGACAAGTACCTGAAATCATAGTGTGCCTAACTGAGGTTGATAGATTACTCTAGTGTCATCCCTCTTTGTCCTGGAACCTCAGGGTCCCATGTGCCATGCTGCTGGAAAGATCACATTCCATGCTGTCCACATTCTTTTGGATCTATAAAACTAACCCCAGGAACTGAAATTTGACTTACTATGTCTCCTCTTAGAACCTTGGAGGAATTTGGTCAACATATTCTCTAGTCCTAGGTTTCCATCTGTAAAACAAGATTGATGACACTTGTCGAGATAATTTTCATAGTCCACCTAATAAATCCATTGGCCCTTTTCAAAACCTCATCCATTTCTCTCTACTCATCCTCTCTCTAGTCCCCTGACCCCCTCAACCAAGAGCAGGAAGGGGTGGGATTTCAAGTAGTGGTGCTAAACTGAACAGGTGCAGTTTCGCTCTATGGAAAACTAGAGCCTCTGAGACAAAAGAAAATCCATTAAGGTAGATGTGCATAACCCCTCTGCCTTCAGCCCACTGCTTGGCAACACCTTGCAGAATGGGCTGAAGGTGCCCATCCTTACTTTGTGCCATTCCTTTGGACCTTTGGAACATTATAAATTCCATTCCAGGGCCCTAGATGGTGCTGGAATGCAGAAAGTCACTTCTGCTTCTTTCCTAAGAACATCTGCCAGGTACAGACTAGGCCAGGTTTAGAGAATGGGGCTCCTTGGGTGGGAAGGGACACACCAAATGGCACTGTATTGGGCACTTGCTTTCCTCCCCCATCACTAAACGTTTCAGGCAGTGGTCCCTGGTAACTGTAAACACTGAAGGCAATATTGTAGGGAATAAGAGATCCTACAAAATGTCATGATGGAACCTGAGAGCCCTTACAAGCCTCCTCTTCACCAAGGATGTGGGAGGTAATCACTTTGCTTTGACTCCCAAGACTCCATCTCCCAAATAGTTTTCCATTCCCTGGGACAAGATATGGCAGTATTCAGATACTTTATCTGAAAAACAGAGAGGTTGGAACAGAGAATCATTGCAGTCACTTCAGAATGCATATTATTGGTTATAGCATTTCCTAGAAAGGAATTCATGAGACTCCTGGAATTTAAGACTTGAGCCAAGTAGCCTCTCTCTGGCCTCAGTGTCCTCAACTGTTCTATAGTCTCTATGTGTTTCTCAGGGTCTACCAAAATCAGATTAGAGAGATGAAGGAATGTGAGAAATGCAGCATAATCACTTGTCTCATTTTCATATTTGGATAGTATGGAAATATTTCCTTCTTTCTATCTCTATCTCTATCTCTATCTCTACCTCTCTGCCTCAGGAGGCATGAGAAGGTGGTGAATTCCCACCCTGGTCTTCCTTCCATGTTTTATTCTAGTCTCAGCCTTTTCAGTGACTTGTGGGGCCTCCTTCCACAGGTCTCCCCAGTTGGAAAGATAGCTGAAGCCTTCAGACATTATCCCTGCCTGCAAAGTCTCCACTGGTCCTCTGGGGGTTGTCTTTCACATGTGCTTTCCTCCCACCAGGTCTCCCAACCCTGAAGCAGTTGTATGGGTCTTAAGACTGGACCTCAGCAGTTGCTGCACACACCCTGTGGGCGTGTAGGTTCCCACCAGACCTTCCTGCTCCCATTAGGGATCAGGGTGGACATCAGTCCGCTCCACCTGGCTGCTGATCTACCCTGGAATGCATGGGCAAGGGGGGAACGATGGTTCATGGGACTAAGAAAAATGTCTGCTCCTCTTCCCATTCTGCACCTTTCTCTCTTTTCAGCTTAGAAGACTAATGTTCAAATCAAGGTCAGGGGAAGAGGGCTGCTAATAGGGTTCAGATTTCAGACACAGAAGGAGTTGGGAGGCAATTTCTGGGCCTCTGTTTAGAGACATCTTACAAGACATTTTCTCATTCCCCCAGCAATCAGATCCTGAGTACCTACTATGTGCCAGGCTCTGTGTCAAGGGCCAGGGGATACCACGATGAGCCCTACAAAGCCCAGAGAAAGGGGACAGACATACTAACGATGACAAATGTGCTAACAGTTGTGCATAGTACATGCAAAGGATTGTGAGAACTCTGAAAGAAGTGACAGCACCTATGAAACATTTAAGAGATGTGTGCTATTCTAAGACAGAATAATTAGGAAGGAATATTCTCACCCATCTGGAAACAGAACCAACCTATGTATCAGACACAATTTCTAAAAGTCCTACACCTTGCCCAGTCTATGGTCAAGCTTCACATCTTATCTCTGTGAATGAAGTCCCTGGGACAGTACAGGATGTGTGGCCTGAGTGACCCAACACAGCAGCCCTACCTGATGCAAACTGGCCCAGAGCAATAATTGTCTTCACCCTTTTATTTAGTCATCATTAATAAACATTGCTTAAATGCCTACTATGTACTGGGTTTGGCGATAACATATTTTATTTATTTGATTGTAGCACCATCGGACTGCAATTTCATGAGGGCAAGAGATCAGATCTGACTCACTCATTCTTTTTTTTTTCCAAGTGAATTTTATTTATTTACTTTTAAAACAACTATATAAATTTCAAATGTACAATATAATTTAATATCTGTGTACTGTATTGCATGCTCACCACCAAAAGTCATTTCCTTCTATTGCCATATTTTTTATAAGTCTTTATTGTTCAGATTATTAAAGATGTTTCTCTTTTTTCCCCCCATAGCTCCCCTCCACCCGGTTCCCACCCCACCCCATGCCCTTACCCCCCGCCACTGTCCTCATCCATGGGTATAAGATTTTTGTCCAATCTCTTCCCACACCCTTCACACCCCCTTCCCCCTAAGAATTGTCAGTCTACTCCCTTTCTATGCCCCTGCTTCTATTATATTCACCAGTTTATTCTGTTCATCAGATTTTTTTATGGACTTGATTTTTAGATTCACTTGTTGTTAAATATGTATTTGTTGTCACTTTGTTGTTCATATTTTTTATCTTTACCTTTTTCTTCTTCTTCCTCTTCTTAAAGGATACCCTTCCGCATTTCATATAACACTGGTTTGGTGGTGATGAACTCCTTTAGCTTTTTCTTGTCTGTGAAGCTCTTTATCTGACCTTCAATTCTAAATGATAACTTTGCTGGGTAGAGTAATCTTGGTTGTAGGTTCTTGCTATTCATCGCTTTGAATATTTCTTGCCACTCCCTTCTGGTCTGCATAGTTTTTGTTGAGAAATCAGCTGACAGTCATATGGGTACTCCCTTGTATGTAACTGACTTTCTCTTGCTGCTTTTAAGAGTCTCTCTTTGTCTTTTGCCCTTGGCGTTTTAATGATGTGTCTTGGTGTGGTCCTCTTTGGATTCCTTTTGTTTGGGGCTCTCTGCGCTTCCTGGACTTGTAGGTCTATTTCTTTCACTGGGTAGGGGAAGTTTTCTGTCATTATTTCTTCAAATAGGTTTTCAATATCTTGCTCTCTCTCTTCTTCTGGCACCCCCATAATTCGGATGTTGGTATGCTTGAAGTTGTCCCAGAGGCTTCTTGCACTATCTTCATATTTTTGTATTCTTTTTTCTTTTTGCTTTTCCATTTGGGTGTTTTTTGCTTCCTCGTATTTCAAATCTTTGATTTGATTCTTGGGATCCTCTAGTCTGCTGTTGAATTTCTGTATATTATTCTTTATTTCAGACAGTGTATGCTTAATTTCTGACTGGTCCTTTTCCATTTTTTTGGCATTCTCATTAAGATCTTTGAAGGTGTCACTAAGTTCCTCGGAGGTCTCACTAAATTCCTCGGAGGTTTCTAGAAGATTCTTGAGTAACCTTATAACTGTGGTTTTAAACTCTATATCCAGTAGTTTGCTTTCCTCCTTTTCTTTCATTCATGACATGTTTCTTTGTCTCTGCATTTTGGCTGCTTCCCTGTGTTGATAGAGTGGCTTTGTGTGGTAGGTGTCCTATAGGGCCCAGTGGCTCAGCCTCCCCAATCACCTGAGGTGGACACTCTTGGTGCACCCCTTTGTGGGCTGGGTGCACAGTCTTGTTGTAGATAAGCCTTGATTGCTGTTGGTATCACTGTGAGGAATTGACCTACAGGCCAATTGGCTGTGAGGACCCGCTGTGTCTATAGTGGAAGAACTGCTGTGCTGGAGACACCCTTATGGGGCAGGACTTGCTTCAGTGGGGCTTTGATGCTCACTGAGTCTGCCTCTTGAGTGTGTCACTTATGGATGTGAGGAGTTGAAATCTGGTATCTGACCACTGGGTACACTGGCTTCTGGATCTCCAAGGAGGTGCAAAGTCAGCCACTGCCTGAGGCCATCCAGCAGGAGCTACAGTGAGATCTGCAGATTCCTCCTCTTTGTTTGGGGTTTGGAAATTTTGGAGCTTTCTGACCCAGCTGCAGTTTGTTAGGTTAGGCTGAGAAAGGACAGGCCATTCATATGCAAAAGCCGTTGTGCACAGCTGTAAATTGGGTGGGGCAGGGTCTCAGGGAATCACCAGGGCAGAGCAAACAGTGATGGCTGCCAGTCAGCCATCTCTGCGTCTCCGCTTCCCCACGTTCCATGCCCCCATGCAGTAACAATGATCCCTACGAGCACCTCTGCAAGAAAGCCACCCTCGCTTTCTGACCTGATGCCAGAAAGTCCAGTTTCTCCCCGTAGGAGTCTGGGTCCCCAGAGTCTTCCCGGAAACTGGAGTTCAGAGCAGTCGGGAGCCTGTATCTCCCTTCCAATTGAAAAAAAACCAGTGCACCCAGTTGCCAGCTCATTTCACGCACCTCCGTACCTCTGCTCTTCCATGCCTCTGCACCTCCTACCCAGTCTCAATGCACTTTTTTCTTTCCTTCTAGTTGTAGAACTTCCACTCAGCCAGCTTTCCTGTGGTTCTGGATGATAGCCGTTTTGTCTTTTAGTTGTAGTTTTGGTATGGTTGTGAGAGGCAGCATGTATAGGTGTATACCTTATGCCACCATCTTGGTTCTCCCTGACTCACTCATTCTTATGTCCCCAGCTCAGACCAGTGCTCAGCACACACAGGTTCTCAGTTAATATTTGTAGAATGAATAAAAGAAATTATGTAACAGCTATGGAGACTTACAGTCGTACTAGTAAAATTATAATTATAGGCAGTAGTTGTCTCTGATTTTCTTCTACTTTCCCTAACTATAAAATACCCAAACACAAATCCAGATATGTAGTGGACATGGGTAGGTAAAATGGGATAGAATATATTTAATTGAAAAGTACCTAAGGAAAAAGAAACCTAATACCTACAATCATAGTACATATGACTCTTCTTTGTTCTTCCCGGTTTCCCCTCCTACCCTATGCCTTGCTTAGCCCAAGGCCCATTTTCACCAGTCCTTGCCTACTTATAAAATTCTGGTGATGCCGGCACAGGTAAGAATTTAAGGATAATCTCATTACAGAGTGTTTGCTTCTAAGTAGAGGTTGATGAAATTTAATTTAACGATTCAGCCAAACTTTAGTGGAGATATAGTTGATAGAGGTACCATACCAGGTATCAGGAAATCAAATATCAATAAGACATCTTTCCAAGGAAAAAATAAACTACACAAATATAAAGCCAAGTATTCAAAGTCTAAGAAACCTCCAGAGGAATGTTGGAGATTTAGGAGAAGGAAAGTTGGGAGAATCCAGGACATTTTCATGGGGCAAGTGGCATTGAGATATATCTCCCTGTTGTTTGGGCCTGGCATAGACTGAGGTGAGCAAGGCATTCTAAGTGAAGGAAAGATAACAACAAAGACGCAAAAATGCTGGTGACATTTTTCCTTTCTGCTAGAGCTCAGCATGCACATAGGGACCAGAACAAGATGTTAATAGCAGTAACAACAGTGACTAATATTTATTGAGCTCTTACTACATGGCAGATACTCTTCATTTAATCCTCATGATTGAGCAAATTAGTAATGTTACTTCTCCCATTTACAAATGAAAGAAACTGAGGCATGGAGAAGTTAGGTAACTTGCCCAAGTTCACATCTCATTTAAGTGGTGAAGCTGGGATTTAAATTCCTATCATGTGGACTGCCATGTCATATTGCATATTGACTACAATTTTAGACTGTGTTTCTCAAACTATGTTCCTGAGAATACTGGTCTTATGAAATGCCCAACCCACAAAAAAATTCTGTACTGGTCAAATAAGTTTAGGAAACCCTCTATAGTATACTGTCTACCCTCTTGGGAGAATTACCACACGTTATTATATAGTAAAAGTTCTGGTAACACCCATAGTATAAAAACATGTTTTAACTTTCTAATGCAGTGTTTTCCAAATGCATCTAACCAGAAACTCTGCATTCATCTAGCACTTATTGACAACCTAATACATAGAAATCTACAGAAAACTCTTGGGAAATACTGCCTTAGGACATTATTCCTCTCACTCTTCCTCTGCTGAGGAGGTACTCTCTAGAATGAATAATAATAGCTTCTATTCATTTAACACTAGGATTTTTCCAAGTGCTTTAACAAATATCATCTCATCTTATCATATTTTAAGCTTTCAAACTATTTTTCAAATTCCTTCTTTTTCCTTCTTTGAAGCAGTATCCTAAGTGATTGCAGTTCTAAAGGTGTATCTCAGAAAGTTAACACCCATGTCTATCTTTTATACAAATCAGAATGGTGAAATATTCTACTACTTAAAAAAGAGAGAGAGAGAGAAATCCTTTTCTTCTAACAGATTTTATCAGTTTCTAGGAATTACTTAAAATGTGCTTATGAGAGTAAATGTCAAAGATTAACACTTCTCAACTCCTTTAAGAGGTCCCCTCCCAGACATTTATTCTGATAAAATTACTTTCTGTTAAGGATTACTTTACAAGGAACACAATTTAAACTAAAACATTTTAAGAGAAAATGAGGGTGTGTTTATATTTTAATAGAGCATTTTAATAGCCACATGACTTCCCCTCCCAGAAATATTTGCTTCCAAAAACAGAGTTTTGCTTAACTCAAAGGAATGACTTGGTAATGTTGGGTTGCAGGCTGCAAGGGGACTATCTGGAGAAGTGAAGGATGTTATTTTTATCCCTCACATCATCTCCTGAAGGCAATTGCCCTTTCCACCTACCAACAAACCTGGTAGATGGAAAGGGCAATTGCCTTCAGTTTATTCTGATTATTCCTACCCATTCTGTCTCCTTCTGAATTACTGGAATGTGTGGACATTGAAATTCCAACTGGCGTGAATCCTGGCTCCATCACTAACTCATTGGGTAATGTTTATTAAACTACATTTATCTCATGTTCTTTATCACTAATTATAAAATAACACTGTTTAATGACGTTGTTGATGTGAGGATAAAACTGGAACAGATGCAAAGCTTCTAGCAGCCCTCCTAACACACCGACACACCGTAGGCGCCCAGTGAGTGGAAGGATGCAGATCTCCATTTGCCTCACAAACTGCTGGCAAGAGAGGCGGCCAGGAGCTAAATGTTGCCTCAGTGGCTCTAAGATCATACCTTTGAGATGCTTTCTTAACATGGAAAAGTGGGTAAAAGCTTGTCTTTCTCCCCATAAAAACCCAAGAGGTGACTCAAGAAGACCACTGGCTCACCACCCACCACCATTTCTCTAACACTTAATCCCATTCATTCCCCAGTGGCTGCTCTGGGCCACATTCTAGGGCACCTGGCCCTTGCCTTGGGAGGCACAGGGAGCACACATTACTTCTCCTTGGCAGCTTGTGGCTACAAAACCATGCAGGTGAGTGGGGCACTAGAAAAGTTTTGTGGCTTGGGATGGAGGCAGGGGGCCAGGAAGCGAGCATATTCTCAGCCCAAATGCCAAGTTCAGTAGCTTCAATAAAACCACCCTAACCTACAAAGTCCAGAGGTCACCATTTGGAAATGGAAAATCACCACCAATCAATTATCATGGGCCACAGTATTGCTGGATTTCAAAAGGAGCTGGACAGCATGAGGTCAGGCCTGATTTCTCCCGTTAGCTGCCCCCATTTCTATTCCTTAAATGGATAAAAGGCTATGGGTCTCAATTTGTGACTAAATGTACCAGAAGGAGGAAATGGGTTGTTGTGGCAAGTGTGATATTGCCCCAACACCCCTCTTCAATAGCTTCATCCTAAACCCGGGTCCAAAGCCCACCAATGCTGCTTTGTTCCCCTGGGCTTCCCAGAGGCTGGCAGCTTTGTGGGCAAGGCTGACAGGCCAGTGAATGCCTGCATCCACCCCACCCCCCAACCTCTACCCTGCATCCCCGAGCCTAAGACAGCAGCCCTCCTCTCCTCTTTACATTCCTCTAGGAATCTTCCACGGGTGGTCTCAGGTGTCACCTGCAACCAGAGCTTCTGTCTGGCTTTCAGGGCTTTGCACAGTCCCTGAGCCCGGTCACCCCAGGCTCCAACCAGCAAGCTGAAAGGCCTGGAATTGCAGACATGAGGACAATGGGTCTGCTGGGCTGAAAGCATTCCAGTCTCCCACATTCAGTAGGAAGGGGTGTGTGGTGGAGAAGAAAGGTCATTCATGCGGATGGCTTATGTTTTCCCAAGCCAGCATTCCTCACAAACAGCTGTGTTTATACAAAACTGGAGGACAGAAAGAGAAGGAGAAAAAGGACAGTGTCCTAGGGATGACATCATTCCGTCTTGTCTGCTCCACCTCCCCCGCTGTCGACAGGAGGGTGGCGGGGAAAGTTACAGAGGCTGGTGGACGTGCTTGGTACAAGTGCATGCAGTATTCATACATGCATGTGTTTATTAGATATACAATCTCCCTGCTCTCCACTCTGCCCTCTCCCCCATATCCAGAGCATCCTAATACATTTGGCTGAACACTATTTTCCCTGGAACAGCACCCTCTGAGGAACGCTACATTTGGGAGCTCATATTCCTCATTCAAATCTCTTTAACAAACCCCCCCTCACTGAAGAAAAGCCTGACAGGAGGCAGAGTCATTAAAGTGAATGAAAATGCCTCCAAGGAGAGATTAGCCCCAAAGCCATTCTCATATCAGACAAAGACCCCTTTCATGCAGACTCCAGCCACTGGGAGTCCTGTAAGCAGAGATTAGGGAACAAATTCTCAGAACCTAGAAGCTCTGGCTCTTCGGGAGACACGCCAATGCAGCCTCCTCTGGCTAGATCTTAAGAACTCAGCTTCTGCTTAAGCTGCCCTTGGCTTCTTAAGGCTCAGACTTTAAGGAAGGGGGCTCCCCAGAGCAAATATATCCCCTCTTCTCTGAGCCAGACCTGTCCCTAACATAATACAGATGCACAAGGCCCTCATCTGTTCTTTCCCTTTGCCAGAGAATGTAATGTGATCATCCCCCAGCCTCTTGCTTCATTGTCTCAGGTAGGAAGTCCTTCCGCCAGCAGTCTAGCATAGCCCCTTCTGAGCCTCAGCAACTCATCTGCAACTCTCTTATTGAGCATCTATTTTGTGTCAGGCTGAGCATTACATGATGTGGGTGCAAAGAGATGGTCAGAATAAGACCTCTGCTGTCAAGGCAACTACTGTTTGCTTCAGAAAGACAGATATGCTAATAATGAGTACAATTCAATATAATGTGGGTCTATTGAAGGATGTCTGTAAAAATGTAGGAATGACATCAAAGTTAGTCTATTCTATATCTGGAAGGCTCAGGAAAATTTCATAGGAAAGGTAATACCTGAGCCACGTCTTGAAAGAGGAGTACATGTTTACCAGGTAAACTTGGACTGTGGATGGAAGCGTAGGGAGGAGAGAGAACATTCCAGCCACAGCGTGTAGCATGTACAAAGGCATCAAGCATGACAGAGCATGTTGCCCTGAGTAGCCTCTAAGGGTCCTCCCCTAGAGGAGCAGAGCATCTGGGGAACAGTGTCGAAAGAGATGAAGTAAGAGGTAGATGGGGTCAAATTATAAAGGGCCTTGTATGCCAATCTGAGGAGTTAGAGGAAATCTAGTCTTCAAATTTCAGAGCTGCTGAGGGTTTTTATAAGCAAGGGACATTCCATAGTCAGACATACATTTTAGAGAGATAGCTCTGGAAGGTGTCCAAGGTTGGAGGTAGGGAGACCAGTTAAAATATTATTTCAAGAACCTAGAGAAGAAATGGTGAGGATTTGATAGACAGTGATGACAACATTGGGGTTGGAGAGAAGGAATACATATATGAGACAACTGAAAGAGGAGAAATTGGAAGTAACTGGAAGATTTTGGACTTTCCAGTCTCCATAATGGCATGAACCAATTCCCTAAAATAAATCTCTTTCTGTATAAATACACTTCCTGTTGATTCTATTTCTCTGGATAACCTGACTAAAACAACACATAAGTCACAATCCCAGGCTCTGCGTTCTGGAGAACTCAGCCTAAGAAAGGTTATGATGTCAACTTTGATATTACTATAGGATAAGGAAGTGAATATGGATATCCAACTGGGGGTGCCCACAAAAGGAATATGGATCTAGAAATCACCCACATGAAAAATAGTACTTGAAGCTGAACAGAGGGAAAATAGAGACATAGATCATTCAAAACTCAAAATATCATTACGTGAGATTCCTTGTCTTTACCCAAAATAAATAAATTCAGCTGCTCTGTCCAAACTTATTCAAATGTTTTGAGGGGGGGTAAAATAAAGTATCATTGTACTCATAAAACATGGGTACATATAGAGATCTCATCAGGGTCACAATTCAACTTGAGATGTTTACAAGAAATTGTACTCTTTCAGGCAGTCTTTCCCCTGACAGCACGCTATCTGCAACACTGGCTCAGTGGTCACATTGGGCTGTGTTTTAGTCCCCATACCTTTTCTAATTAGTCATATCATTCTGGCTTTAAACGAGTGGAAGGTATGGCATTGTCTCCAGGAATATCACTTTTTTATTTTAAACTAACTGTTATGCCAAGGCCTCACTTCTGGCCGCAACCAGTTCTGGGCAGCTTCTTTTCTTTTTTAGAATATTATTCATTGGAATAAATGAGCAAATTCAGCCTTGGAACTATAACATTTGTTTTCCCTTTAGCAAGAACACAACTAATTCAATCAATTTTTTGAAAAGAAACTTTGCTGCTTTCCCATTTTCACTGATTCTACAGTGTTTTTAACAGTTTAGAATTATGTATAAAAATCTAAACATTAAGCCATGTTTTATAAAAAAGAAGTTTATGTTAGAAACAAAGCTTATAACAAATAACACATTTTAGGGGACAAATAATTTTAGGCAATGACAATTATTTTAAATAATGAACATTGATGGTGGTGAACCCTAATAGAGCTATCGCCCTCTCTTCCCTTCCAGTCTCTACTCTGACTCTTAGGGCAGTGTCCTCACGTTCCTCTACAGTGTCCTGGCCCAGAACTGGGGTGAAGATGGCAACACTGACTGAGGTCCTAGTCATGACTCCAATCACTCTTGTGTCATGCAATCCTGAACATATTGCTTCTCTTTCTTGGCCTCATCTTCTCACATAGGAAATAGTAGGTGGAGCCAGTCATTCTCTAAGGTCACTGTTATAATCCACATCCATGTGCTCATCTAAGATGCTGAATGCTTGCTTCAACCTGTTATTCCCCTCAGAGAGGCTTCAGTTAACACCATTATGCTCTCCTCCTCAGCTTTGCCTATCAGGTTCTTTGATCATCTGGTCAGCATGTGTTTAACTCCACACACAGACTACACACACCACACTCACACCACACATGTGCATTCCACATGCATGCACACCACAGTCACACAACACACAACCCACATACACTCCACACATCACACACACACACACACGCACACACACACGCCACAATGTATATACATATATGTTTACTCCATGGTCTGTGTCCACTTCAGTACCCACCCCTACATGGTCTTGCCTCTTCTGTCTTTGTTTTCACCTGCATAGGAAAGTTCTGGATCAGGTTGCAGATGTAAAAACTCAGAGAGAAAGGAAAGGCAACAAGTATGCCAATGAATACCTAATAAAAAAAATATTCCCTAACCTACCCCTTTAAAATAATGGAAAAGCTATTTGTTTTTCATATTTTACTTAGCTACTTCATTAGCCATCAGGGAAACCCTTTCTTATTTCGTTTTTGGAGGAATCTGGACTCAGTTTCATCTTTTAATTATTTGTACTTATTTTAACATCTGTGCACATTCTGTAGCCTTTGACAGTTTTATGTTGCTTATGCTGTACAAAACACCCAGAACCTATATTCCCAGGCCAAGAATCTCACCGGTAACATCCAGAGGGGAAGGAAGCCATTACTTCCAGGATCTTGACTCACTGACATGGCCAAGCCTGGAATGTGTCCAGGTTCAGACCAAGGAGCCCATTGATTCCTGATCTCTGAGTTTTTATCTTGTGTGTTTCCTTCATAGCAACTATTTGCAAATATATACATTTCCACTCTATTATCTGGCTCCTCTGCTAGACTGCAAGACTCTTACAGAAAGGTAACTGTGGAACACCAGCATTGTCAGCACCCAGCATAATCTGTGACATAGATGCTTAGTAAATGCTTCTTGAATGTTGATTCATGAAACAGCTGGACCAGAAATGCAAGACATTAAATCTTAAAGGCAAAATTAACAACCCTCAAGTTTCAGCTGTTTTCTCACTTGCAGACGAAGAATATGAAAATGGGCTGAAAAAAACATTCAAGTTAAGAAAGCCATGAGTCCCTGGAACAAGTTGAAACAGAAGAAAAGGCATTGGACTCAGAGCCAGAAAGTCTGATTTAAAATACCAGCTGTTTCTTCATCAATGTATGACCTTGGGCAAGTATTATTCTCTTTGAGTCTCTATGTCCTGTCGAATGAAGAAACAGCACCTGATCAGTATTTTTTTTACAGTTTTTTAGCAGTAGAACTTCATATTTTATAGAGCAGATAAAAGCAGCATTTCACTAGCATGCAATATTTCCTATGTTTAAATATGTAGTATTTCATATTTATACAACAATGAGTCTAAAGAAGCTTCTGATTAATATAAAAATATCAGATTCAGAGTTATGAATAAGAGCTGATGCCTTCTATTAAATTTAATTACATACTCTCAAAATTCAGATTCACACAGATAAATGGTTTGAAAATGATTTATCCTCAGATAAACAGGTCTGATTTCCTAGTATGTGTTTAAAAGAATAGTCTAGTAAGGCCGAGACTGGGTAACTGGTAGACTACATTTCCCAGAGTCCCTCAGTTACATGTGACCACATGACAGATTTCTAGTCAATAGCATGTGGTGGTGTACATAGCCCCCAAAGAACCTTTGACACACAATCTTCCATGTTCTTTGGCCTTCTGCTGGCTCAATGCAGAGGGACACAGAAAACTTGAGAGTCCTGAGTGAAAGATGATGAAGCCACAGTTGGAAGGAGCCTGGACCCCACATCTCTGCTTGAAGGAGAGCTGCCCAGTATTCAGAAACACCAATTTTAGGCTTTATTCTACTAATATACCGCATCCATTGAGTAACTTTTCACAGCAACCAGCATTACTCTAACAACCTGGCAATGCAAGTTAACTTTTTGAAGTTCTCAAATGCCTTGAAATGTGGTACATATGTGTTGTTTCTATTAAAGCTTCTAAAATAGTTCATATATTTTTCATAGTGAAATGTGAATAAAATAAATGCTTGTGGTATCCCTGAAACTTCTTCATGAGGTTCCAGGTATTTGTGAAACATATTTGAAAATAAGTGTTTTCATTATGTCTGGACTAGATGTTCAAAAGATCTTTTCCAGCATCAACATTCTATTATTGAATATTTTTCCAATTTTCCAAAGGGAAGTCATACCGATCTTTATAAAGAGAGAGTGACCCCTCTACTTCTGCAATAAAACAGCACCTAAGAATCACCACAGGTCATAATATTTCTAGCTTAATTATTGCATATTTAGAGGGTGAAGGCCTTCTTTAGAAACTTTAGTTCTAGGATCTTTTTTTCTTTTAGACATAATAACAATCATGCTAAAAATGACCTGAGCTGTCTATCAAGCAATGATATGAGTTTTCTGGAATGTCCTTCAAAGCAAAGTCAAAATTATAGCAATTCTTTCTTGTGTTCTACTTATATCCAAACACGTTAATAAATGACACTTTGCTAAATCTCACAATTACTAACCAGAACAAAAACAAGCAAGACCATTTCTCCTGCTGTGGCTTTTCTTCAAGAGCCATCATGCTCAGAAGCTGGGAATGGCCACAATGACCTCTGAATGCACAGTCACAGTAGTAAATTGTACCAGGCATAAGCACAACTCAGAAACTCCCTAAACCACAAGGAAATCCAGCCCTAACCTAAGGCAGGACTACCCCCAAAACTTTTCTAGGCTCATAGGAGGACCAGTGGTTGAGGAGAACAAGGGGAGGATAGCAATGTGGAAAACCTTGACAATTCCTAGATTCTAAATTTATCTAAACTTAGTAATGTTCACTCTGGGGACAGGACTACTAGTATGCTATCAATCTGCAGGGAATTTAAGACCTCAAAGAACCTCTTTCATCACTGTCTCCCAAGCCTGAGAGCCTTGAAGAGAGGCATTAGCCTATCAGGTAAGGGAAAGATTCAAACAAACTTTGGTTTTAGGCATTTTTGAGTTTGAATCCAATGCTTTGCATGCTGCTCTGTAACCTTAGGCAAGTTACATAACTATCCTGGGCCAAAGAGCAGCTTACAATGTGAATGGCAACCTGAAAGGAGCTTAGGGTCCAACTCGGTCCAACCCTGAGACCTTAGACCCAGCCGCAGGCCTCTGAGCCCCAGTCAGCTTCATTTTGCCCCATGTTTCAAGCATCCACTCAATGCTGAGCCTGTCAGAAGGACAGTTGCTCTGTCCCTGCAGGCCAGAAACTCGGCAGCCACTGAGTCCTTGCCCAAGTTATGTGGTAGAAGGGGAGCAGTTGTTTTCTTTTTTTCTTTTTTCTTTTCCTTTCTTTTTGTTTTTCTTTCACAAAACACTTGAGAAGCATGGAGAAAGCAATCTTTGTGAGGCCTGTGAAGATGTAACTTTATATACCCTCCCAGCTGGGTCAGGCCTGCCAAGTGTCAGGCTGGAAACCACAAAGAGGAGGGTTTCTACACAAAGGAAGCATGGATCTTTGGAGAAGATGATCCAAGGTTGAACCAAAATAAACTTGTCATAGTCTGAATGCTAGGACAGGCAAAACTAATTCCCAGTACCTAAATCTCCCATCTTCTGGTCCAGACTGGAGATGGCTCCCAGATGGAGAAAGGTGTTTAGGGAGTGAGTATAAAATGACTCATGTCCAATCTCCATTGAAAGGAAGTGGCCTCTGCCAAATGCCAGATGATGATGTGGGGTGTAGATTGGCTTTCTGACTGTCTGGCCTGTCATGTCCATCCTTGTGTTATCATGTTTAAGTCCCAAGGTCTGACATTGGGAAGAAGTAACTTACTGAATTCTTCTTCCACAGGATTATACCCATTTTTATTTCTCAAGATTGTCCTTGCACTAGACTTAGTTTATTTTCTCTCCAGATTTGATTGGCCTCACCTGTCCCTGGATCTCAGTTCCTGGCTGAGACAGCTACATTCATCTTCTAAAACTGTGAGCCACCTTGGCCTCCCACAGGGCAGGAGCTGGGTTTCAGCATGGCCTCCAGCATGCTTATTGTGGTGGTTATGCAGCCTCAGCAACTCCAGCACCCAGATCCAACCCAGCTGGATTCATGGAGGTTCTGCCTTTCCCAGCAGCCGCCTAAAGAGGTAAACTCTGAATAATGAGAGGCAAATGATAGAAAGGATCCAGCCAACAAATTCTTCCTTTCTCTCCACTCTCCACAGTAGAGTATCCAAAGGGCTGTGCCAAGATATTTCAAGATCATACCTTAGATCCTTAGAAACCTTTCCAAAGATTTCCCATGCACCCCAATAACTCACATTATGTCTCTTGTTAGGATGAAGCCAACTCCGTAATGCAGCACTTTGGGTCTTCATACCCTCTTTTCCGTCCCCGTCTTTATCCTTTACTTTTGCTGCCTTTTGAATTGCACTCTCCAAAATAAATGTTAGCATGTTTGCTTTGGGTTCTATGTTCTAAATATCTAGCCTAAAACAGCCCTTATTATAGTTTCTCTCTTTCCAGGTGGAGGATTAAATTTAGGTAAACTTTCCTCACCTCCACCCACTAGCTGTTCTATTTCCTCCCTCTTCACTGTGTGTACCTCCTCAGTGGAAGTGGAGTAGTGTACCTCTTCAGCTATTACACCAATTCTTTCATTTCATTTGTTTTTGTTTTATACCTTGAACTTGGAGTTTTAGGATACCCTTAGTCAACTTATCAAAATTAAGGAATAAATCCATGTACTGCCTTTACCAGGATCTCGAAAGAAAGAAAATCCCATTCACATAGACCCTGAGCAAGGTCTGCATCTGTGCAGCAAAGAAGACCCAGACCAATAGTTAACACTAGCAGTTCATCCTGGGAGATCATTTCCCAAAGTCAGATGCATCAAACACAGGTTATGTGAGATATTGAAAATCAAATGGTTTCGTTCTCAAATATACTCAGGTGCCTGAAGATTAAACAAAATTAAATAGTTCCTCTTGCCCAGGATGATCTTTGAAATTTTACTGTAGTATCCTATAATGTTATTCTCCAAGAGAGTATTGGCAGCATTTTCAGAATTTTCTGGGACACACTGTTTTATCCTAAGCATCTCAGAAGATTGATGCCACACCAAATAACCACTTCCTATGTGCTGATGAAGCAGAAATTCTAGAACCATCTCCTGGGAAGAAGTCTCTTTACTCTTCTGACTTCAAGTTACAGAATCTTTGGGGCCCTGTTGAAAACACCACAGCTACATAGAGTCAACCTTACCTCCAAGCCCTTTGAGAAAATATTAGCTGTCAACTATCTAGAAGCCCATAGGACTAACAAAGGCTGAGGTTAACCACCAGGAACTAATTCTAGACAAAACCTACTTCCTTCTTCCTTTTCTCCTCCATCCACAGAATGATTTTTATTCATGATTCTCCCACTTCCTTTCCACATAATGCTACAGCTGCTCCCCAAATAACCACTGTCAACCTGACAATACAAATCCCAGCAGAAAGAAGAAACTGAGACACAACTCACCTCCCAGCCTACATGTCCCTACGCATGTCTCTGCCTCTACCCAGCTCATTAGAGATCAGCAGTTATTGAAGGGTCAAGGCATTCTGTTCACTTCCCTACCAACCAGCGCTCCCTAAAGTCACTTTTCGGTTCCAGGATTAATAAAGTGAAAC
Source organism: Myotis daubentonii (assembly GCF_963259705.1). Taxonomy (NCBI): domain Eukaryota; kingdom Metazoa; phylum Chordata; class Mammalia; order Chiroptera; family Vespertilionidae; genus Myotis; species Myotis daubentonii. Next base: position 21,504,144 of record NC_081846.1, read on the forward strand.
CAGAAATTTTGCTGCTGTTAGTCCTAGGGGTTAAAGCTGCCATCACTACATAAAACCTCAGGAGTGAAGGCTTCAGTAAGCAAGGCAGACTAATGACCCCTGTCCCTGTGGTAATAAGCAGCGGAAATGAGCTGCTGAGGAAAGCCAGTGCCCCACATAAATCCACGTGTCCGCAGGCCTGCCTGTGGAATAGCAGCAGCATACAGGGAGAAGGCTGAGAGGTGGGACCAAGACAACGCAAGGAGCTGGGAATGTCAGGAAGGGAAAGGTCTATAGAAACCACCTAAGCCAGCTCTTTCATTTTGCACAGGAAGAGACAGAGGTCCAGAGAAGTAAACTTGCTTACCCAAGGCCACAGCATGTAATAGTAGTTGAGCTAGAAGAACCCTGGGTTAATCTTCCCAGAGCAAAAATCCAGAATGACCCAACCAAGCTATTTTAAACAAAAACATCTCTTTGGGTCTCTTAGACATTAATGTGTGCCACCAAGTCTGGGGGTCCAGTGATATCAGCACTGGGGTGAAAATTGGAGAGTGGAGTTTTGGGTTTTTGTTTTGTTTTGTTTTTTAATGTCTGAGACTGTTTCCCTCTCTCTGAATGCAGAGAGTGTACAGTACTTGCAAAGGAAAAATAATGTTAACATTCTTAGGAGGAAATTTGAAAGACAATCTGTGTTCTAGATTCTCCCATCACAGCCAGATAACTAAACCTGATTTAACAGTTTAATTACAGGGAACACATATTGGAATATAGAGCAAAGGGGAGGAGAGAAGTAAGAGGAACTTTGAACTAAATTCCTCCTGTCTAACTAAGCAGAACACCCCTCCTTTCAACATTCCCTTGGAAACCAGGCCAGTTCCCCTCTTTGGTACCAAAGACTCTAACCCAAAGAGAGGGAAGGGCATCTATTTTGTGGTCTTTGCATTTTATTGTAAGTTCTCCCTTAGCCAGGCAGGACCAAAGGAAGACAATCTGTACCATGACCATGAGTATAACCCAATTCCCAGCTACTGGGAAAGTTCTGCAGGGTCCTCGGGAGTCCCTTGGATCCCAGTAATCTGGAAACCCTGCCCTGTCTTCCGACAAATTTCCAAGCCCAGATACATGGACTCGGCACACGGTGTTCTGTAAGCAAGCCGAGCATGGAGGGAGCTCCGAGCCAGGGTAAGTGATAGCTCACAGCCAAAGTGTTCCAGAAAATCATTCTCGACATCAGTTGTTACTTCATGTCCTCCTGCAGAACCGGCATTCGGATGAACTTCTCATCTCTGGATTTTAGAAAAATACAGCTAGAAAAAAAGCTTCCTGCCAATGAGGCATCCTCTCAGTATAGCCCAGCATTGTGTGGACCTGACAGTGACACAGTGACACTGTGAGGAATCCCAACCACTCAGTCTCATGCACCCCACATGTTTGACTGAGGACTGAGCTCATCTCTAGCTAGTATGCCTTCTACCTCTACAATTCGAGAGCTCTATAACCTATGATTTGATGGCAAACAAGACAGGACAGACCAACTTCTCCCAAAGTATTTAATCAACCACAAACTATGCATGCTCTCAAACATATCAGGCCCAAATCCTTATCTCAGGGTCTGCTCCTGTGAATAACCAAGCTAAGACAAGCCCCATGGTCCAGTGTGTGTCTAACTGGCAAGGCTCGTGCATTATGGCCACACATATCTTACAGCCCTAAATTCTAAGGGGCGCCATTCACATAGACTATGATGAGAATGATCTCCTCAGTGGCGTGCATGGGAGACCCTATTGATAGCTGGTGTCTGGCTCGGCCCTCTGTCAGATTGATCTAGAATGAAATTCTCTTTGCCCCACCTCCCACCACATGGGAAAGAAGAGGCACACATTACCAGAGGAAAAGTCTTCCCATAAAGACAGAGCAGGTTTAATCCTCCCCCTCCCTTCTCCTCCTCGTCCCAGCCCTGCCCTGCCCTTTCCCAGATGTTCCCATTTAGTTATGGTGGGAGCTGAGCTGCAGACGAACAGCATGACTGTGCCTGACCACCCTTCACAATTGATTGGGCTGTGGCAGCTGGGTTTGTCCCCAGATGGGAAGAGCTCTGTGCAGACGGCGTTTATGCATGGGAAACCAGAGAGCCTTGGGGACTGGACAACTATGGCCTGTGCCTCTGCAATTCCCACTCAACTTCAATTAACAGCCCTGAACATGAGGAAGGCTCTCTGTGATCTGACAAGCCTCCCACAGACACTAGTTTGGCCTCACCTGGAGAGACAGCCCGCCTCGAGGGATGGAAAGCTACTATAACAGTGGACATCTGGACAACCCTAATGAGGCCAGCCCAGGATGGGAGCTCAGCTAATTGCTCAAGTCGGCCGTGATGTCTGGATTCCAGCTGCCATGTCTGGCAGCACTGTTTGGATGTCTTGAGTTTACTGTGAGGTTGGGACTAAAAGACCCTTAGGAACTGAGAATGTCAGCTAGGGTTCATGCTGAAACAATTAAAGTGACATTTGTGGTAGGTAAAGAATAGGGGGATAGTAAAATAAAAATATCACAGCTTGCTAACATCTTACCAGGAAATCCATACTCCGCTGGCAAAATGGGCCATTCCATGAATAGTGACCATGTGGTGTATGATTGCAGAGGAAGGGCAGAGAGTCTAGAAAATGTGCAGGGTCCTGAATTGGGAGCCTGGGTTCTCAAGATGGAAATTGACCAAATTACTGCCCTTCTTCACATTTCCTCATCTTACTCTGCCTGAAAAATGAAGGATTTAACTTGTCCACCCTACACCCAGACCAGATTTCCCCTGAAACTAATGAAGTTGAAGCTTCTGGGCCCTCACTTGCACAGGCCAGTTTTAAATCCCTGGAAAGAGTCCTAGAGATGTTTTATATGATGGACTTGTTTGGGGACTTTTTTGCCAAATTTGCAAAAGAAGGATATTTTAACCATGATCAGTTAAGACCAGTGTCTCTTTCCATTCTGACTTCTTCTAGTCACACATCTTCTAAGGTCAGGTCCTATTGGTATTTGGGGGATTTAGCTAAAAGTGAGTTGAATTTAGGGTACATTTAATTTTGGTTTAGTAGGATATATTAATGTGGTTCAGTTTCTCCTATAGTTTCAGCTGCCCCATTGTATGAATGGATCCCAAAAATATTCCTACTACTCACTCTACTGACTCACTCACCCAGTGTCATGGCATAAAAGTGCCAGGCAAGACAGCCTATATGACATAAGTGTATCTTATGTCACCAGAACTGGAAGTATCTGCACAACATAGAAGAATTAAGGTTTGAAACATAAGCAGCAAGAAGGGAATTTATAGAAAATTTTTTCATCATCAGAAGCATAGAAATTGTAAGTGGAGGATTCAGTTCTCATCAGTCCTTAGGAAAATGGAAGTGTTCTCTTACCAGTACAATTGATAACTCAACATGTATTTATGAGAATACTATACAATGAAATTACTTTTCATAGATTTCTATATAATATCAAGGAATTATTCTAAAATCAACAAGTGAATTACAACAAAATATTTTGATATTCCAAAATAGTAATTCATTAAAAGATATAATAACATTTTAAGTAGGAGTAATGAATAAAATCTTGCACTGTTAGAGTGTTCAATTTTAAAAGAGAAGGAAACTATATAAATACATTGGGGAAAGAAGTTTAATTTCTTGCTAATTGCATTGACACTAAAAAATAACAAAACTCACAATATGCCATGAACAACACCATGAAAGGCAAATTGATTAATGAGTGCAATCAATTCAAGAGACATTTAAACTTACCCACTGCTCAAAGAAACTTGATCAACAACAACAACAAAATTATTTGAAAAATGAGCGATGGACTTAAATAGACATTTCTCTAAAAATGATAATACAGAAGGCCAATAGCACAGGAAAAGATGCTCATTATCATCTATCATTAGGGAAATAGATATCAAAACCACAATGAAATAACACCTCCCACCCATTAGGCTGGTTACTATCAAAACCAAAACAAAACGAAAACAGAATTACAAGTATTGGCAAGGATGTGAGAAATCAGAACCCTTGTATACTGTTGGTGGGAATGCAAAATGGTGCAACTGCTATGAAAACAGTATAAGGTTCCTCAAAGAAAACTGAATTATTTAGCAATTCCATTCTGGATATAGCAGGGTCTCAAAAAGATGCATAGCATAATAGCCAAAAGGTGGAGGCAACTCAACTGTCCATTGATGGGTGAATAGGTAAACAAAATGTGGTACATCGATACAATGGAACATTATTCAGGAAAGTCTGACACATGCTACAACATAGGTGAATCTTGAAGACATGCTAAGTGAAATAAACCAGTCACAAAAAGACAGGTACTGTGTGAGTTCATGTGTATAGGGTACCTAGAGTTCAGTCAAATTCATAAAGACCAGAGTAGAATGGGGGTTACCAGGGTCTGAGGAAAGGAAGATTAGGGGGAGTTATTTAATGAATACAGAGTTTCAGTTTTGCAAACTCTCCAGAAAACAGTTCTGGAGATTGATTGCACAATAATGTGAATGCACTTAACACTACTGAATTGGACACTTAAAAATAGTTAAGATGGTAAATTTTATGTCGTGTATATTTACCATAATTTAAAATTTTTCAATCTCAAAAGTAAGAAAATTTAAAATGCCTTAAATCAGTGGTTCTCAACCTTCCTAATGCCACGACCCTTTAATACAGTTCCTCATGTTGTGGTGACCCCCAATTTCATTGTTACAAATTGAACATAATTAAAGCATAGTGATTAATCACAAAAACAATATGTAATTATATATGTGTTTTCTGATGGTCTTAGGCGACCCCTATGAAAGGGTCGTTCGACCCCCAAAGAGGTCGCGACCCACAGGTTGAGAACCGCTGCCTTAAATCTTACAGCTCATACGTGAAAGAAAAGCGATTGAGGTGTTCCCAAATGTAGAATTTAAAAACACTAAAAATTACAAAACATCACCAATAACGAGTTATAAAACTAACAGAAATGTACTATGATCTACAATAAGAAAGGAAATTATAATCAATGTAGAAAAAAGGCTAAATTATCTTTGTATTCTCAACATAGAAAATATTACCAAATCATTGACATATAATCTATCAACACTAATAAAAGAGAAAAATGGTAATTGGCGTACGACAATACCCTTTTCATTGGCTAATCAGGGCTATATGCAAATTAACTGCCAACTGAGATGGCAGTTAACTGCCAACAAGATGGCGGTTAATTTGCATATGTAGGCACAATGCAGGGAGGCCAAAGGGAAAGCAGGAAGAAGCCCCCTGCCACTGACAGTGATCGGAAACCCAGCGGGGAGCTAAGAGCTGGGGGGCAGGGCAAAGGCGGCCCTGGGGCCGCCTTTGCCCTGCCCCCCAGCCATGATCGGAGAATCAGGCGCCTTTGCCGCCCTGGCCAGTGATAGCAGGAAGTAGGGGTGGAGCCAGCGATGGGAGCTGGACACGGTCGAAGCTGGCAGTCCCGGGAGCTAGGGGTCCCTTGCCTGGGCCTAAAGCGGAGCCCACGATCGCGGGGCCGCTGCAGCTGCGGGTCCCCGCTGCCCGGGCCGAACGCCTCAGCCAGAGGCATCAGGCCTGGGCAAGGGGCCGATCCTGCGATTGGAGGGTGATGGGGGTCAACGCCTGAGGGCTCCCAGTATGTGAGAGGGGGGCAGGCTGGGCTGAGGGACACTCCCCCCCACACACACACCCAGTGCACGGGGATCAGCGGAGCCGCGAAGCCTCCCGGCACTGGCATCAGTGTGACAGGGGGCAGTGCCCAAACCCCCTGAACCCCCTGATCGCCCTGCGGCTCTGTGTGCGACAGGGGGCGGGGCCACAACCTCTCTATCCGCCCTGCTCTGTTCGGGACAGGGGAAGGCGCCCCAACCCCCTGATCAGCCCTGCTCTGTGCCTGATAGGGGGGAGCTCCCCAACCCCCTGATCGCTCTGCGGCTCTGTGTGTGACAGGGTGCAGTGCCCCAACCCCCTGATCGGCCCTGCTCTGTGTGTGACAGGGTGTGGTGCCCCAACCCCCTCCCCCCCGCCCCCCCCAACGGGTCCTGCTCTGTGTGTGACGGGGTAGAGCCATAACCTCCCCTTCGGCCCTGCCCTGAGTGTGAGAGTGGCGGCGCCCCAACCCCTCTGATGGGCTCTGCTCTGTGAGTGACAGGGGCCAGCGCCCCAACCCCCTGATTGGCCCTGCTCTGTGCGTGACAGGGGGTTGCGCCGCAACCTCCCCATCGACCCTGCCTTGAGTGTGACAGGGGGCGGTGCCCCAACCCCCCAATCGGCCCTACCCTGAGCGTGACTGAGGGTGGCATCGCAACCTCCTGATCCTCCCTGCTCTGTGCATGACATGGGGCGGTGCCCCAACTCCCCAAATGGCCCTGCTCTGATCCCGACCAGGGGCTGCACCTAGGGATTGGGCCTGCCTTCTGCCACCCAGCAGCAGGTCTAAGCCAGCAGGTCGTTATCTCCTGAGGGGTCCCAGACTGGGAGAGGGCACAGGCTGGGCTGAGGGACCCCCCCCTCCCTCCCCGAGTGCACAAATTTTTGTGCACCGGGCCTCTAGTATATGTATAAAAGGCTAAGTGACCAACTTTACGTCCGTCCAACCGTCCGACAGACCTGCCAGTACATATGATGTACACTGAACACCAGGGGGCAGACGCTCAAAGCAGGAGCTGCCCCCTGGTCAGTGCGCTCCCATAGGGGGAGCACCACTCATCCAGAAGCCCTGAGCCAAGCTCACAGCTGGCGAGCGCAGCGGTGGTGGCTGGAGCCTCTCCTGCCTCCACGGCAGCACTAAGGATGTCTGACTGATGGCTTAGGGAAGCGGGCCTAAGCCATCAGTCAGACATCCCCTGAGGGCTCCCGGACTGCGAGAGGGTGCAGGCCAGGCTGAGGAACGCCCCCCCCCCCCCGAGTGCACAAATTTCATGCACCAGGCCTTTAGTTTAAAAATAAATGGTGACTTGTACATGCACGATACATATAAAGCTCTTGCTGGTGCCAAGAAGATTTTGATGCATGTAATTATCATCATTGGGAGATTCCACAACATTAAGTGTTTAATAATTCTTCATGGAGAAAACTCCAAAATGGCAGGAATAAAGTACTAAGTAGACTGTTCACTGTGAGCTTTAGAGAACCAGAACGATATTACCATAGACTTTTGCTTCTACATGTAAAAGGTGCAATAAGTTTTGCTGATCTGCAAACTGTAAGAGGTGTAATTTATGATACTTTTCATGAAGCTGCTAAACATCGAGGATTATTAATCAACAACATTATCAGGAAAGATATGATTGATGATGCAATCATCCTTAATATGCCCAAACAACTACGGCAACTTTTTGTATATATATGCATGTTTAGATGTCCTTCTGATGCAGACAAATTATGGGATGAGAATAAATCTCATTTTATTGAAGATTTTTGTTAGAAATTACACCAAAGTGAAGGTGCCTATGTGAACTGTGAAGTGCATGCCCTTAGCAAAATTCAAGATGTATTCACATTGCATGGAATGAAATGTTCAGATTTCAAACTTCCAGACTATCCTTTATTAAGGAATACAAATACATGTGATGTATTGTATGAGCAACAACGGGCAGAGGTTTTTGATCAATTCTCCAAATGATGAACAGTTTGTAGCCTTTCAGACTATAACTTCAGCCATTGAAGATCAAACTGTACACCCCAAGTGCTTTTTCTTGGATGGTCCAGGTGGTAGTAGAAAAACATATCTTTATAAAATTTTAATACACTATATTAGAGGTCGTGTTGGTACTGTTTTACCCACAGCATCTATAGGAATTGCTGCAAATTTACTTCTTGGTGGAAGAACCTTTCATTCCCTATATAAATTACCAATTCCATTAAATGAAACTTCAATTTCTAGACTCAATATAAAGAGTGAAGTTGCTAAAACCATTAAAAAGGCCCAACTTCTCATTATTGATGAATGCACCATGGCACCCAGTCATGCTATAAATACCATAGATTACTAAAAGAAATTATGAATTTGAATGTTGCATTTAGAGAGGATTTGTGACAATGTCTCAGTGTTGTGCCGCATACTATACGATCGGTCGTAGTACAAATGAGTGTAAAGTACTGTAATGTTTGGGGATGTTTCAGACAGTTGTCTCTTAAAACAAATATGAGATCAGAGGATTCTGCTTATAGTGAATGGTTAGTAAAACTTGGAGATGGCAAACTTGATAGCAGTTTTCATTTAAAAATGGATATTATTGAAATCCCCCGTGAAATGATTTGTAACAGATTTATTATTGAAGCTACCTTTGGAAATAGTGTATCTATCGATAATGTTAAAAATATATCCAAACATGCAATTCTTTGTCCTAAAATGAGCATGTTCATAAATTAAATGAAGGAATTTTGGATATACTCAATGGAGATTTTCACACCTATGTGAGTGATGCTTCTATCAATTCAACAGATGAGTCTGAAAAGGAAAATTTTCTCCTAAAATTTCTTAATAGTATTATACTCCTTCGGGAATGCTGTGTCATAAATTAAAATTGAAAGTAGGTGCAATCATCATGCTACTGAGAAATCTTAATGGTAAATGGGGTCTTTGTAATGGTACTACATTTATTATCAAAGGATTGCGACCTAACATAATTGAAGCTGAAGTATTGACAGGATCTGGGGAAGAGGTTGTTCTGATTCCAAGAATTGACTTGTCCCCATCTGACACTGGCCTCCCATTTAAATTAATTCAAATATAATTTCCCATGATGCCAGCATTTGTGATGACTATTAATAAATCACAAGGAAAAACTCTAAACAGAGTAGGAATATTCCTACCTGTACTCGTTTTTGGAGATGGTCAGTTATATGTTGTTTTCTCTTGAGTTTAAAGAGTGTGTGACATTAAAGTTGTAAATACTTCATCAGAAGGGAAATTGGTCAAGTACTCTGAAAGTGTTTTTACTCTTAATGTGGTGTACAGGGAGATATTAGAATAAGTTTAATCAATTTGTCAGTCATTGTTTTTATCAATGTTTTTATATCATGTTTTTGTGGTTTTTATATCATGTCTTTGTTGTTATTGCTTATTTGTTAATCAATTTATATATTATTTTCATATACATTTTATTAATTTTCTTTCATCTCTGACACTTCTATTTTAGAGAAAGAGCAAATAGTGATATTAAAATATTTCTTCTAATTAATTTCCTTTCAATGTGCAAGAATCCATGCACTGGGTCACTAGTAAAGCAATAAAAAAGTGTGCAGTCAACAATGTAGAAAAAAGTATTATAGAAATGATCTGTTAATTAATAAAATATAAATGTTATTTTCTAGATTCTGTGATGCTCATGGTATCTTGTAAGCATTTTTGTATTTGTTATTTGTTGTGATTCTTTTCTTATTTTAATTAAAGGTTCACCTATGTATAGAATTGTGTGTTCTTTTTCTTAAAGATGGCCCCTAAATTTTATAAGCATAATGACCTAGGGACCTGGATATGTCCTCCTTTATTCCAATCCCTCAACACAGCAATGTTCTTGGGGTAACTTGAACTTTGATCTATATTTCTACTTACTAGAAATGGAACCAAAGGAATGACTTGGCTGTCACTGCCTATATAGGACCTCTATATGAGTTTGTCCAGTCACAACCTTAGCCTCAGTTTCTCTATCTTAAAAATGGGGGGAAATTCCTTGGAATTCTCTACTTCCCATAGATAAGGCTAGGATACAGAGGAATCACTATGAAATTGAAAGCACCCTAGAAACCCAAGTCATAAAGGAAATAAATCACTAACCAAAATTTCTTGAAGCATTTACCTCATTGATCTGAATTTCCCAACATTTCTTGTTCCCTTGGACCTCCCATCTACTTTTGTGAGCAGAGGTTGGCATGGAATGGCAAACTCCGTAGGACAATGACGAAATACAAGGGAAATGTGAAGGGAGTTCGAGCTAACTCAGGTCCATTGAACAAGGACCCTCAGGATAAAAGGGAAAAGTAGAGTGAAATTATTCATTCAATATTGATGGGTTAGATATGGGAGATAAGTACAAAAATTATTCTTAGATTTCAAGTTCAGGCAACTAGAGTAAAGGAAATGCTATTTATAGAGATGAGGAAGGTTGAGAAAGAAACAGGGTATTGGGGACATCAAGTTCCTTTTTGCAAAAATTAAAGTTGAAAAACTTGTGAGACATCCAGATAGATTATATAAGTCCATAGCTCAAAGAAGAGGTCTGGTTTCAAATTATAAATTTGGGAGTCATCAGAAAAATGGTGATATTTAAATGAGAATGTGTCCAATCATCTAGGGAGAGGAGAAAGGAATGGAGGAAAGGGAAGGGAAAGAGAAACTGAGACTTCTGGTAAAGGACCCAAGCTTTTAGATAACAAGCAAAGAAGCCAGCAAAGCTGAAGTGGCCAAAGAGGAAAGAGGAGAACCAGGAGAGGGTGTCTTCTTGGAATCTAGAAGATAATGATGAAAAAAAAGAAGAAAGTGGTCCACTATATCAAAGGCTACTGAAGTATAAATCTAATTTATTGCCTTTGTGTTATCAGATGACCTATGTAAATAAGTATTCAACACACACTGGTCAGGGTCAAAGGGAGTTGCCACAGTGTCAGCAGGTAAGTTGGTCAGGGAGATTGTTCTGACTCCAACTGAATAGGAGGTTGCAAAGCTGTCCAAAGACTGGACAGGCACTGATGCATCTATCCTCAGTTAGGTAAGAGGCCATTCGAGTTGCAGCAAAGGACATATCTGCCCAAGAAACTTCATCAAAGAATCTGACATCCACTATGGTCTCAGGCAGAGAAAGTCCACTCAGATCACTGATTAGAGAAGTGAGCAAGCATTCAATTCTCTGGGAATTTCCTTTCACATTCTATTCCTGCTTTATTATGGAGTTCAACACTAGTCACATTTATTGGCTTTGTTCAGTTCCCCATTCTCAATAAGAAGAGGGCAACTGCATGAAAATACCACAAGAGCAGCAATTCCTAAATGGAGTGGCAGCTCACAGAAAGCTGACTGTGTTCATCTCATCCCAACTCCATGTTTAGTGACTTTGTGTTAATAGCTTGAAATCAGCCATAGTAGGAGTATTTACATCATGGAAATCAGCATGCATTACTGATTAGGGCTTTTTCTCCACTCAAGAGAATCAGTTGTTAAATATTTCCAGCTCACCACTGAATAAAGTCCAGCAAGATGTCACATGGCATGCCAAAGGGGAAAATAAAGTTAAGGTCAAATATTTTGGGGGAACCACAACTTACCTCTCTGGGAGATTCCCAATGCACAGTAGTATATTAAGGTCCTAGAAAAGTCTTTCTATAAAGGAATCTAACTTTTTTCTATAACGAAGAGTTTTCCAAACTTATTTAACTATAGAATCCTTTTTTTGTAGACCATCTATTACTGTCATCTGAAGTTCATGTTGTTTGGACTTTTCTTTTAAATAAAACTATGTTGTTAACATTGACATAGAGATTGAAATTGGCCGTAATCATTCTGCTGTTCATTTCCCTGGTTATTTCGAGAGGTGTGCAGATGATGAATGTTTGCAGCCATTCTTGTGACTGCTGAAAGACACTTATTATTTATGACCTGAGTTCTGGGTGTTGATAACTGTCATTAATAATGATAGTTTAGCCGCAGGGCTGGGGAGACAGCAGATCTGGAGTGTCTCTGCTTAGCCTGACATTCCTGTGATACAGAAGTTGACCCTGTAAAGCCCAAAGCACTTAGGACCAGCACCGGGAGTGCTAGATTTCAAATTCTTTCCTCAGTCAAGAGCAGGCACTTGGGGGCCCAGGCCAGGGGTCTCAGTCTAAATGTGGAAACCACTGCTGGCTAATAGATTGAAGCGGGGAGCTCCTGGGGACCTGGTGGAACAGAACAACTGTGTTCATTAAGAGAGCCAGGAAGTGGCCATGGGGGTCTTGTCCATCGACAACTTGGCAGGACACAAAGTATTTTACCAAAAGGAATCTCACAGCTGGAGGGAGCAGGTGCGGGCAGAGCAGAGCCAGTGCGAACGCTGGAGAGAGATTAAGGCAGGAAGGAAATTGGATTTTCCCAAGTTCCAAAGGGGAGGATGCACCAGGAGGAGAAAAGTGAGAGAGAGAGAGAGAGAGAGAGAGAGAGAGAGAGAGAGAGAGAGAGAGAGAGAGAGAGAGGCTGAAATTGATTCAGGAGTTGAAATAAATATTCTTCACCAGCAAATAGGTAGTCATTTTGCATTTTAATAATTTAATAGGCAAAAAGCCTGAGCATTAACTGAACCCATGCTTTCACCAGAAGGGGAGATTATCAGTTGCTGAATAGGAAAACTAAAACAAAACAGAAAACGTTCACATCCTTCATTTCCTCAGGAGCAGGACTGGTGCCAGGAAAAATGCTTCTCTCTCCTAACCCTACACCCCTCCCCTGCTCCCCTATGTTCAGACAATGGGATGTGTTTTCAGCCCTGGTCCTGGTGGTGACCTCATCCTGCAGCTCTGGATTGATGATCAGCAAGTAGCAGGTTCTCCCCAGGGCAAAGAAGAAGACCAGTACCAGAAACCACAAGCAGCGAGGCTCTCCATTCAGACAAGGGTAAAGTGGAAGGTGGCCACCACATTTCCAAGAAGCTATGGAGTTCTGCCCCTAATCTCATTAAGTTCAACTTGGGGCCATGTTTCTTTCCCCACTTCCTCTAACTCCAACCATTTGGAAATAATCTTTTATGTTTCTGTATTTGATTCATAGAACAAAACAAAACAAAAAACAGGCACACACAAAAAATCATGAAAAGTTCAACTAGATATAATAGCACAACAAATTATATTTTTAAATTTTATATTTAATTTATACTTTAAATTCTATTTTTATCTTCATGGCCAATACAGAGTCATGAATTTAAAAATAAGACCGGTGCCCATTCTCAAAAAAGGAAGGGTATTTTATCCATATATTCTAATCACCCTGTGGCTGAGAACACATCCTTCCTTATAAATACTGAGGGGTCTAGGTTGTCTCTTCTCTCCTGGACATTAGCCATTCCAGATGTATCATCACACAAGATTTTGAATGGACATTAATGTGCTTGTATCCAAAGACAGTGGAAATTACTTTGGAAAAATTCTTGTTATTATTCATATTTTCACTGATTGACATTCTTTAAGTCATTCTCACAAATGTTATTGTATTTAGTCTGCAAAATAAGCCCATGAGTCAGGTGATATTTTGATCCTTATTTTCCAGTTGAAGAAACTGAGGCCCAGAGAGCTTGCAGCAAGTAGGGCCCATGTCACACAACTGGTAAGCAGATCTATGTGACTCTAAATCCCTTCCCTCATCCCTTGCCTTAATCCTCTGGAAGGCAGGGGTCAGGGATCAGTGGTATACTCTACAGGACCCCCAATACAGAGACCTATGCAGGCAACAGTTTAATGAAAGATGGAGGAGGAGAGTCTCTTTTCCCACTGCCCCTAAGTTAATTATTGGTGCTTATTCCCTTATCTGCTCTGTGGCCTTATCTCTTCCTATACAATGTACCCTCCTCAATTCGCTGAATTTGCTGAAGTGGCTAGAAACGTGCAAAAATATATAGTCCCAATACCCAGCCTCAGCCCTTTCCTCTCTAACACTCGTGCCAGAAAGCACAAGGCCCATTGGCTGGAAGGTGGATGAAAAATGACAGGGGAAATTAAGGAGATATTTATTGAACTGGTTTTTCTCCAGACACGTACACTGACCACATCACATCAGATATCTTGATATGTTGGGCTCTAGCCAGTTCTTACATCCTTCTCATTTTTGTCTGACCCCTTTTCAGTCACAACCAGAACCTAGCTCAGTATACCAACCAGAAAAGAAGTGCATTCAAACTCACCTGTGAGACATATGAAAGGACCACATCTAGCCTTTGCCCGTAGATCTATCTTTATGCTGCCTCACTCTCCTTGAATCACTTCCTGCATCTAGCCACTCCCTCACCCAGACATCTTCAGTTGTCTTTACTGACTCTAGCATTAACTCCAAATTTCTCAGCAAAGCAATATATTTCTAATATAGACATTAGATGGGTGGGTGGGTGGATGGGTGGATGAATAGATGGACAAATGAATGGTTGGATGAATAGACAAATTGATCTAATACTCAATTTCCTGTATAAACATTTCCTCTGTGCCCATGAGGGAGCAGCAGTCTTCCATCTGCCTCTGAGGAAAATGAAAGACTTTATCCCCTTTCCCTGTATATCCCCTTTCCGCACACACACACTTCTACTACCATTGACATATCGGTCTCTATCATTTCTATGGTTCATAATCTAACACCTCAGTTTAAAGGGGCCTGGGTAAGGGTCACACCCTAAAATGTGAACTATCTTGGAGTCTCAGGCTCTAAGACTTCTGGAATTAATGAACAATATTGACTCACGTTACTTCCTTCTTAAGCCTCCATTTCCTGAATTGTAAAATTGAGGCCTTCAAACGTGGAGCCGAGTTGGGAGCTAAAAACCCCTCTTTGCTTAGGAATAAGAGATATTCCCCAGGTTTTTAGACATTGGCCATCGAGAGGATGCAACTGCTGAAAGATATTTGGGAAATCCCTCAAAGTATTTACAAATCAGTATAGCCCTGAGTGTAGCCAGTGGATCACAACCCCTGCCTAAAGCTGTGCGAGAAGCTGGGGAATCCAAACTGGGCAGGTACTGAAAAGGGCCCAGCATGTCCAGGTAGATGGTGAAGATAAGCTCATTCCTGCTACCTACTGTTGCTCCCACAGCTGGGGTCAGATAGGGAGGGGATCTGAGCAACCTGAGAGACTTTCATCACTCTTCTTTGCACTCCCGGACCTTTGGAATCTCCAACCATAGTGCACATTCTCTTCCATGCTCAAATTAACCTAACGTCTCTCTTTTATCACTCTTAATCTTTCTAGTCATCCTAATGAAGAGCCCTGGGGCCTATTTACTGCTCCCCTGTGAGCAGAAGTTGGATTTTTATTTCTTGTGAATTATGAACAACAGCTCTATTTTCAATTACTTTTTATGAGCATACACTTCTTCCCTGATGATGATTGCTTAATGGGCCAGGGTTAAGGAATAAGTGATTTTACAGATGCTCCTTTGCTTGCACCTCAGACTTCTCCTCATTCACCCTCTATCCTATGATGCTTTCATCTGTAAAATAAGAAGGACCCTTACATGACCTCTAAACTATCTCAAGTTCCAAGGTGGTCTGCTCCCAAGCCTGGCCCAGTGCTGCTCTAGTGGACACGTAAGCATTGACTTAAAACAACACTTTCATCCCGGATCTAATGGAAGCTGGCCCAAAGACTTCATGTGGCCAAGGGTAAAACATAGGAGTTAGGAAACATAGGGTGTTTGATTAGAGCTTGTTCCCTGATTCCGTGTGGTCTCAGACAAGTCTCTTTCCCTCACTAGGCCTGTTTTCCTTTGGTAAAAGAGGAAGAACAACTTATTTCTAATATTAATGACAATTATAAAGCATCTCTGAAAAGCCTAATACCAGGAAATGTCAAAGAACATTATGAATAAAAGAATACATAAAGACCTGATTAAATGAAAAAATATTGTGTTCATTCAAAACTATTGATTGTTCCAGACTAATCTGTAAATTTAATACAATCACAATTTTCAGGAAAGTCAACAAGATGATTCTAATATTGATATGTAAAAAACAGGAATAATTAGGAAAATATTGGGTAAATGAAAATAAGGAAGAGCACAAAAGGAAATCCATCCCACCAGATAAAATAATTATAACACTCTAGAAAAAAATTTAATGTGGTATTGGCTCAGGAATAAATGAATAGATAAATGCAATAGAATAGAAAAACTACAAGTCAATTAATGTGTGGTAGGCAGAATAATGGCCTCCCAAAGAAGCCTCCTCGCTCATGTCTTAATCCCTGGAGTCTGTAAATATGTTATGTTGCATGGTATATTCATTTCTAGGGCTGCCACAATAAAACACAACAGACTAGGTGACTTAAACAACAAAAATTTATTTCTCACAGTTTTGGAGACTGAAAGTTCAAGATCAAAGTATCAACAGCGCTGTTTTTCTCTGAGACACCTCTCTCCTTGGCTTGCAAATGGCCACCCTATAACTACCTCTTCATATTCCCTTTTCCTCTGTGCACATGCATCCCCAGTGTCTCTTTGCACATCCAAATTTCCTCTTCTTATAAAGACACTGGTCAGATTAGATTAGGGCCCACCTATATTACCTCATGCAACATTATTTACCTCACTAAAGGTCCTTTCTCCAGATACAGTCACATTCTAAGGTACTAGGGGGTCAAGGCTGCAGCATATAATTATGGGAGACACAACTCAGTCATCACAGGGCAGCAGGGAATTAAGGTTACAGATGGAATTAATTAGCTGACCTTGAATGAGATGAAGAGATTATCCTGTATTATCCAGGTAAGCCCAATGTAACAACAAGCTAAAGAGGGGGTCATGAAAGTCAGCTTCAGAGTAATGCAGCCAGAGACAGACTTCACTGGTCAATGCTGACTTTAAAATATAGCGGGGAGCCAAGAGCCAAGGAATGTGGACCACTGGGGGGAAAAAACAAAAACAAGGAAACAAATTCTTCCATTGAGGCTCCAGAAGGAATACAGAGCTGCCCACACCTTGATTTTAACCCCATGAAGCCACTGCAGACTCTGATCTCTAGGAGATTGTAAAATAAGTTTGTGTTTTTTTAAGAAACTAAGTTTGTGTCATTTGTTAAAACAGCAATAGGAATCTAATATGCCATGAATATGAAGAAATTATGATTAAATTGTCATTTCAAATAACTGGAAAAGGATAGACAATTAGCTAGTTATCCGGTTAAAAGAAATAAATGAAATCAGATTTCTATGCCATATTATTCACAAAAAGAAAACCCAGATGGCCCTGGCCGGTTTGGCTCAGTGGATGGAGCATTGGCCTGCGAACTGAAAGGTCCCAGGTTCGATTCCGGTCAAGGGCACATGCCCGGGTTGTGGGCTCGATCCCCAGTGGGGAACTTGCAGGAGGCAGCCGATCCATGATTCTCTCTCATCATGGATGTTTCTATTTCTCTCTCCTTCTTCCTTTCTCTCTGAGGTCAATAAAAATATATTTAAAAAGAAAAGAAAGAAAACCCAGATGGATTAAAAACCTTGGTAACATACACATGAAAGTATTGGAAGAAAATATGGAAGAATGTGTTTATGACTCTGCAGTAGAAAAGGGTAAATAAATCACAAAAAAATAAATAAAGTTTACAATATTAAAATATAAAAAATTTGTTGCAAAAGACATAATAAACAAAATCAAGACACAAGCAAAAAAATGGGTGAAACATATTTGCAACATACATACTCTGAATTTTGTTGTCTTTTCTTCTTGTCAGTGAGCATGAATTACTTCACTAATTGAAAACAAAAAAAGAAAAAAAAGGTGGAAAGAATCTTCTCTACCATCCTCTTTTCTTCCCAGGAATAGGCTTGGAATAAATGAGGACACTCTTTGAAAACAAAATCACCATGGGAACACAAGGCTGTTTTATTGAAGTAAAAGGAAAATTATGGTTTCTTAAGGCATTTCCTCCCTCCACCTTTCCCACCTTCTATGACTCCTCTTCCTTGCACATACCTGTGGACTGAGCTAAGAGCAGCCAGTGTTCACAGGAAAAGACTGCTAAAAGGCTAACCTATTTAGGACTTGCTGAATATGTGACTGAAACTGACTATTTATTTCCTCTTTTTCTCTTCTTTCTGGCCAGCTGATATTCCCCAGGCGGCTCCCTTGCAGTTAGATGTGTTCACCTATGTTCCAACCAATAGAATGGGGGCACAAGTGTCACTTCTAGGCCTAATGCATGAAAACTTTACATTCTCCATGGTTCACCTTCTTCTACTGGCTTGATACAAATGAGTGTGCAAACCTGGAAACCATGTGCTGAAGTTACAGAGCCATAAAATGCAAGAAACTTGGGTTCCTAAATTATTGCCTAGAAGAGAGTCACCCAGTAATTAGAAACACTCAAATTGGGCTTATGAGAGCTAGAAAAATTTATTGTATTTGAGCTATAATACATTTTTGAGTTTGTGTTTGTAGCTGGTACTGCAGCAATTAATTCAGAGGACAAACTGACATCTTCTTCTATCATCTCAATGGTACCATTAACACAGAATGAACAAAAGAGATGACCTTTGTCTTCCTCTACCCAGCACTCTTGCCTTAGCTATCTCTTTCCATACTCAGACAGGAGGTGAACAGTAAACATGTCCCAGGTCCAGCTGCTATTCAGTAGACCTCACCCAAGGCTGCAAACTGGAGATATGAGGACCCAGCAGAACATGTTTTGCCCCCTCTGTCCATGGTGTCATTGCTTGGACAGCCACATATCATTGCTTGGGCCTCCACCCCAAGAAAGGGCAAGTGACCACAGAATTGAATTTCCTACTGCTACCCTGTGACACCCTTTCAAGTGGTCACCCTATTCACATGCATTCTCTGATCCAGCTTCTACACCAGAACCAGAGACACACAACCTGGAAAGAGGGGCTCCTGGTCCTTAAAGACCAGGCTTTGTTTATCTGTGTAAACCTCACCCTGAGGCACATAAGTCTAAGGGTACAAATATGAACTTTCTTCTGAAGAGCTCCTTAGAGAATGCATGGTTGTGTCCATTCTCTTTGCCTTATAAGTGGCAGACATCCAGTAAGTCTACATGGACTGTACTGGGATGGAACTGGATTGGAGGCAAGCTGACAGCTGAAAAGTTGGCTCTTCTGAGAAGCCCTCTTCTACTCCCCAGGGAATGCTGCTTTTCTTCCCTCCTCTTTGCTTTCACAGCTCTTACTCAGTGCTCCTATTTAGTCATCGCCATGCAAAGTTGCAATTGACCTGTTTCCATGTCTGCCCTTTCAATATACTGTGCGGTCCCTGAATACAAAGTCACTATGTGTTTTTAATTTTGTATGTCCAGGCCCAGTGCATAGTAGGTCTTCAAAGGACAAGTAAATAAATCAATGAACAAACCCTGGCTTAATGGAGCAACCTTTCCACCAGAAGGAATTATAGCTCTAAGTCTATTAACTGTAGAGACAAGTGGGAAAATAAGAAACAGAGTGTCTGCGCCTTGTCAAGGAGTCTGAAAGGGCATCAAGCCCACCCTCCAAAGGATTCCATACTTGTATCTTTGGTTTAAATACTCCCTGCAACTGGAAGCTCAGTGTTTTAATTAAATAGTCCTTTCCACTATTGGACAGCTTCTGTTGTTAAACAGTTCTCCTTCTAGTCGGCCAACACCTTGTTACTCAGGACCTCTTTGTGGGCTCTAGTTGTGCCCTTCGGAGAAGATATCTCTGAAATACTCCTACTTGGTGGCAGAGATTCTAGAAGATGCCACGGTCCTATGCCCTGGGACATTTTAGAAGGTCACCTCTGGTATCATGCACAACTGGGAGATCATTCTCCCTGCCTCCAGCTAGGATTCTCAACCATAGTCTTATTCCTTTCTGAAGAATGTCCACGGGAAAGAAATGTAGCCCATTTGTCTCTGTTTGGTCCTGGTGCTGAAATATCCTCCTGCTCATTCCTAACTTAAATTCTTTTATTACCATGTCTGTCCCTTCCTTCAGTGAAGAAGGACTATTGGCCCCTATCATTACATAAAGAGTAACCAATTCCTCTCTTTTCTCCTCTCCCCACACATGACCTTGGCAACCCAGCCTTCTCTTTTATGAGCTGATTCATAGGTTCTGAGGGAACAAAGCCCTTCCTTAAGCACCCTCTCCTGCCACGTGTGGGAAAGCCTGCAGCATCCAGTGACCACTGCAGCCAGGAAGTCGTGGCTTTGTGCACTGTGCCAGCATGGTCCAGGACATATCCCGAGGACCCTGTGTCCCACAGCGTCAACACTTGGACAGTCACATGTGGGAACACAACCTCCATTAGGGATGGAAGGACGTGAGAAAAAGCAGGTCCCTCCTGGCAGACCTATTGTGGACTCCAACCCTCCCCGCTGACAAGCCCTGAGAAGCACTGGCCCCCATGCCATTAGCTTAATTACTTTGCAAGAGGACATTTGTCATTGTACTTCCTCTTTGTTCTCAGAGAAAGCTGGGAGTGGGCAACAGAACAAAGACATGTCTTTGCAGAACATGCTGCGAATCTGGGTCTGGGCCCATGAGAGGAGGGAGTTGAGCACATAGGGGCTTGGGAAGCCTGAGGATGGGGCTCAGAGGGAACTAAATCCCCACCTGAGTGCTCTGAGCTGCCATCTCAATGGACCCACATTAGACCCAGTCATGTCTGAACTGATTTATGAAACCTTAGAGGAAAAAATGCCTTGAGGACTTCTCTTTCCTGTCTCTCTGATCCAGGAAGGCCATTCTCTTTAAAAATAATAATAATAATAAATAAAATAGGTCTTCTTTTTTATTTTTGGAGGATACATTCAATTGCAGTGAGTGTGAAATTTTTGTGACTCACCTGATCTAGGGCTTTAACTCTCATTCTTATAATATTCTTCTGATGTCTAGCTCTCCAGCTACTTGGTGATCTGCGTCTATGGAAACTCATAAAAGGTTGTTGGGGCATCTTTTAATGCATAGATGGGTATTGATGGTCCCTCACTTCCTTGATTCCCAACCCCTTACCTGTCTGGAAAGAGATTTCTTTAGCATAATAATTCTCTACACTAGTGTTAGCAAGGGAAAGGTTTTTGTGTGATCAGTGCTCCACTCAAAAAAACCTGAACTGCACAGCCTGTGTTCATGAAGGTCAGAAGTGGCCCTCTGCCTCACAGAAGCCAAGAGGGGTGGGCAGAGAGGCACAGAGAGGTTTCAGGAGGGGCTAAGAGAAGAGAAAAGGAGACAAATATGAGAAGGGTCTCCAAGGTGCCCATCCAACACTGGTCATCTACAGGCTGAAAGACAACTCCACAGAAAAGGTTATCTTTTCTCCCATCCCAGACTCTGTGTTTGTGGTTACCTAAAATTATTTTCCTCTTGTGATGTACTTAGATTCTCTCTTTTTTCTTCAGGGCATAATGTGCATAACTGTGAGTCACCTTCCTCAGCCTTTCTTTCTCCAGAATGGGTCTCTCTCTCCTTTCACTTTCCCCCCATAAATTTAAAAGGAAGAGGAAAGGAAACTCATGAATTGAATATCTAACTTGAACTAGGACATGAAAGAAATACTTTGCATAGATGTTTTTATTTCATCCTCCTAGCTGCCCCCAAAGGTGGGTGCAATTTTAGCATCAAAGGGGGCTAAACATTTTTCAGATGAGGAAACTGAGGCTGGAGAGATTAAATGAATAGCCCTGAGTCACAGAGCTGGTTAATGGTAGCTGCCAGGTTGAGCCCTGGATCTGTCAGACTCCAAGGGCAAGGCCTTACTGGTTCCTCCATCAGCTCTGAATCTCTCCTTCCAGTCTTGACCCACTCCGATGTTCCCCATATTCTTTTAGCTCTACCACTGAACAGAGTACTTGACTTAGATCAGAGCATAAAGAGAAAATAGCATCATGTATCCAACTTAGAAGTTTCAAGATAACCTTTAGCTCTGGGACAGGGTCATGCATGAGACTGTGGAAGTGGGAGCTCTCAGGAGAAAATGAAGTGTCTGGACGGAAACATTAGCCACAACACATGATGTTCAAGGGCCAGGAAATGGCCCCATCTCATTAATAATCAAGCTTCTCTGGAAATCACAGTGTGCAGTGTCTGGGCCAGCTTCCATAATTACCAAAATGGTGTCAGGAAGGTGCATTTCCCAAATGTAATGGATTTTCAAATCTTGTTTTCCTCTTTAAAACATGACTGTGAGTCCAAGAGAGATCTCTGAGGACATGAAACACTATGGAGGCAACAACCAGGCCATAGAATCTCAGGATATCAAGGCTGAACAGAATCTCAGTGCTCATCTAGCCAGACCCCTTATTACAGCTCTGGGAAATTAGCAACCCAGAGAGGAAATGTCTCCCCCAAATGGAACTATGGCAGAAGGAAAACTCTACCCTGGGAGCCCTGAGCTGCCATCCAGCACTCCTTCTACTCTACCAGGTATCCCAGATCAGATGTTTAGGTCTCTTACCTCCGAATGCCATGCAGGCAGTAGAAGTGGCTTTTAGAGGAAACCACAAGAAAGGTCAAGCACTCACCCCTATCTAGAAAAGAAGTCTGTCCCTGCCTCCTCCTAACCTGCCACGCTTCCTCCCACACCAGCATCTCCTCTTCCACAGGACCTGGTCAGAGACCATTTCTGTTCCCTTCCAAATTGGCAGCATCATGAATGCACATCCTAAGCTTGTCCTCTTCCCAATTATTCCTGTGTCATCAGTGTCAAAGGGGACAGGAAGAAAACTCTGTATTGGGGAGATAGGGCTCAGAATGGTAGAGAGACAAATTCAAGAATAGAGTTAGATAGGGATTCGTGGATAAGATGGGCGAGGCCAAAGTCTCTACACAGAGCTCAAAGAATAAAGAACCATCAAACTATAGGGAGTCCATTTCTCTGTCTCCAGCCAGAGCTTCCTGGTCCTAATTCATAAGGTGCCTCTTCTTCAAGGCTCAGGAGCCTTTGAGAGATGCAGGCTTCCATTGCTTTTTTGTTATTACCTCAAGAAGAAAAAGAACTAGAAACTTGGGGGAGAAGAGACCCTTTTAACCACCTGGGGAGGGCCTAGACCATTCTTTGCCTCAGACACCCTCCTAGCACCCAAGATCCACCTCCCACCCACATACACCCCTTCCAGTGGAGAAGGGCCAATTCTCCTTGTCCTGAGGGTGTGAGAGCCTCCCAGTTTATCTGCCACCCACTGATTTCCATGTCAGGTTATGAAACCGCTGGTCAGCCCACAGTTTCTTAAACATGCTCACAGATGACCTTACCACCGAGAGGGTTATCTGACACAGAGATCTTGCTGTGTGGCTCAGGAAAACACCCTGACATCCACAAAAAGGTAAATTGAGACACTAAACACTTGCCAGCTGGGACCAGTAGCAACATGGCCCTTTGGCAGGCAGCTCTAGGACAGTCCTCTCCTGTGCCTCTTGTTTTCCCCTCTTCTCTCTTTGTTTTCTGTCCTAAGGATGAAGAGATTTCATTTTCATTGTTCCATAGATGGAAAGGGAGGTCTTTCTGAGCCAAAGCCAAGCACTGTGTGTTCCTTATGGTTTGGTCTGGAAATAACTTGAAACTCTCTGTCCCCTCCCCTCGCCTGCCATCCCATGCTGTCCCCCCAACCCCTCCAAGCTCTCCTTTCAGAGTCCCATGAAGGCTGCTACAGAAGCAGTGAGCCTTTTCCCAACATGCCTGACCATGGGGAGGCCATAGAAGGCGATGGAAATATCACCATCCTATCTGAGGTAGCAGGGAGAGTTTGTAAAGAGGATGAATGCTGAGGAGAGACAGCTCTGCTAACAGGCCCTCTCAGAGTCCTGAGGTCTCCACACACCACTGAGGCAGGGTCAAGGTCCCAGATTACTGACTGGGGGCTGAGAGTGACTGTGGACATTATTCAGTTCCCCCTCTCTGCTGGGCCAGCTGGCCTCTAGTAAGCTTCTGAAAGAGGAAAGGTATCTGTCGAGGAATGGGGCACAGTGAGGAAGAGGAGCAGCATCTTGCCCGGTGTGCTAGTCATGCTCTGTTTTCCCCCACCCCATCCGAGGTCCATTCTCTGCCCTGGGACCCCTGGAAACACTGCAGCTCTAGGATGGTCACCACTTCCTACTGGTGCTGGTCTCCGGGTGCCTCAACTTCCCTTGTGTGCCCTGTTAATATCCTGCCCACACTTCTATAATTAGCTGTTCATTAAAGTCAGGTTTGAACCATCCGAGATGAATGCTGTTTCTTGCCAAGACCCCAATGTATGCATCCAGTATGTTCAATGCAAGAGTGGAGGTTAAAGGGGAGAGGGAGGGGGATGTCCACCCTGAGGAGGTCATGTGTGGACCCAAACCAGCAGCATCAGTGTCACCTTGGGGCTTGTTAGAAATGTACATTCTTGAAGTCTATCCCCAAAATTCGTGAATCAGAAACCCTGGGAGTGGGGTTCTACTATCTTAGTTTTACCAAGATTTTCTTCCAACAATCTAGTTGGGGGTTTTTTTTTGTTTTGGGGTGTGTGTGTGTGTGTGTGTGTTTAAATATTTTTATTGATTTTTAGAGAGAGAGGAAGGGAGAGAGAGAAAGAGAAACATTGATGTGAGAGGGAGACATTGATCAGCTGCCTCCTTGATGTTCCTTTGGGGGATCAAGCCTGCAACCTGGGCATGTAACCTGATGCGGAATCCAACCAGCAACCTTTTGGCACTTGGGGCAACGCCCAAACAACTGAGCCATACCCTTCAGGGCTTTAACAATCCATTTTAACACTTTAGTTGTAGCAGTCACCTCCGGGTGATTCTGACCCACAGGAAAATTGGAGAAGTCCTACCCTAGAGCCTTGGGAGCTGGTGGAAAGCATCTCTATCCCTCTCTTTCCCTATTTCCTACCCTATTCTGAGGGAGGCAGATAAAGAAACAGAGCACCCGGGTTTTCCAAAATTATTAAAATTGGATGCCTGCCCTCTTGATTAATCAAAGATCACCTGCAGGTGGCATTTCCCTCCTGGGTTTTGGTGTAGGCTAAAGAGGCCACTGTGAGCGGACTCTGCTGCACTGTGCAAAGGGTACGGATGCTTTCTGATGCAGTCAGTGCCTGCTGCTTGCCTGCTGCTCTCTCAGATTCTTCGCACATAAAAACAGAAGATCAGCCCAGACTCTTTGTTCTCAAAGTATGAATCAACAGCACTTGGCTCCGGATACTGCCTCACTGCTATCTTCCAGCTGTGCCCAGCTGTGTCGCATGGACTGAAGTGGGGTGCTTTTTTATGGTTAGGAAAGTTTTCTTAGGCTCTCTCTGCTCACATGTGGCTCATTCTCATCCTCCTTATACCAGCTGCTTGGGAGCTGGTTCACATTTGCAATGGTAACACTTGGACTCTGGTGAAAAGACAGGCTCTGACGACCCACTGTGCCAGCTGTGTGCCCACAAGCAGCTACTTCATTGATATCTGTCTCCCTCATTAGTAAAATGGGAGTAATGATATCTATCTTTCAGGGTGGGGTAAGGATTAACTGAGATGACCTATGTACAATGCCTTAGCACAAAGGGTGGCTTGTACTAGGTGTCAAAAAGAACATTCCCTTTTTTTCACTCTTTCTCCTGGAAGACCTGACCCTGTATTTTCTGTGGTGAAGTAGTGGTATAAATAGGGCAGAATCTGGAGTCAAACTGCTTGTGATTGTCCCAGTGCTGCCACTTATTGTGCATCTTTAGAGTATTTATTTAACCTTTATATGCCTCAGTTTTCTTGTCTATAAAATGGGGGTGATAATAGTACCTACCTCATTGGATAATCATCATGTTTAACTCCTAGCATATGTAAAATCTAGCGTATCTATTTCACTCTGGAGGTCAGCCACTATTATTCATTATTAATAACAGTGTTACTATATATTCTAGGTGAGTAACTGAGATATGAAGGCTGTCAGGAAGGGATCAACAAACAGGAACAATGAGATAGAATATTTGAAACTGGGAATGCATTAATGTGCCTCTTTGTGTCTTGTTCATTCTCAGTATTTGAAAAAATTTAATATGTATTTTGGGTAAGAATTCAGGAAAATAGAGGCAAGAAGACCAGCAAAGACGTCATGAAGAATGAATCTGGAATCATGAGGAAGAGAGCCTGGACTGGGCTGATAGTAAAAAAAAAATTAAAAAAAAATGGCAAAGTTGCGTCAGATCCAAGGACTGGGTCTTTGAAAGGTCCTTACCACAAAGTATTTCTCTCTGAGAATTTTTTCCATTGCCTGGAAAAGAACCAGTCTGTTTTCCATCCCAGGTCTCTGCAGAGTCGTTGTCACCACCACCCACTTTGTTCATGCCCCTCCCTACCTTGTAAAGTCTTTCCTACTTTCTTCACGTTCCAAATCCTTCAGGACCCAATTCCATTCCCACTTCCTCTGAGACACTCCTTGGTGGATCCATCCCTCTCCTACTTCCTCCTCCCATAGCCCCTCATGTGGGCTGTGGTCAGTTCCACGCCATTTACCACAAATTTGTCTTTATTCCTAGGCAGTTTGCTGTGGTTTCACGCATGCACGTTTTCTTCCCCAAACCAATCATAGGCTTTTTCCTGAGGGCCAGGACCACATCTTTCATTGCTCCCAGGCCCAAAGCTCTGGAAGAAATTAGACTGAGCCCCCAAGGAAAGCATAAAGAGCATATATATATATAACAGCTTTGACTAATAATTGGAACCTTTGCAGTAGGTCTTTGCATCCAGATCTCACTGTCCCTAGACCCTGGATGCATCCTTGTCTCAGATCCCTAGGATGAATGATAATGGAAAAGGAAAATGTATGTGGGACTCACTGTCCACATATTGGCCTGAATCCTAACCCCACTCTAATGAAATTCCATGATTCTCTACTTCCCAAGGAAGCTCCAACTCTGAAGTTTTTCCTCCATCAGCAGAGCAGAAGGGGACAGAGATGAGAACCAATAGGACTTTCTCTTCCATGCCTCTTCACTTTCTCCCCTAGCCAAATATCAGCCACAAGATGTTAGGAGGCAGAATTAGGTTGAGATATGAATCAAATAACAAAAATACATATTAACAGGAATGTTAATGTACAATTCTAAATTTTAAATAAAAAATATAAAGTGATGCCTGGCCAGTGTGCTCAGTGGTTGAGCACCATCCAATACATCAGGAGGTCGCTGGTTCAATTCCTGGTCAGGGCACATGACCAGGTTGCAGGCTTGATCCCCTGTGGGGAGTATACAGGAGGCAGCGGATCTATGTTTCTCTCTCATTGATGTTTCTATCTTTCTCTCCCTTTCCCTTTCTTTCTTTGAAATTAATAAAAAATATATTTTAAAATATTTTTTAAATATCAAGTGCAGAAGAATAGCATGGTGAGACTTAATTTAAGTTGACTACAGACTCAATATAAAACAATAAATGTTATTAATAAAGTTAATGCAACCTGGATACTTCAATAAATACCTAATGGCCAAAACATTAAGGTGATATTTCCATTCAACTAAATGCATTAGTCAGACCAGAACTACAATATTCGGGATTTTTAAAGGAGGGCATAGACCATAGCCAGGGGAGGACAAGGCCAAAAACAGGCTCTATAAACCAAATCACAAAAGGAATATTAGAAGGAACTAGAAGCATTTAGCCTGGAGTATAAATGTCTCATGGGGATATAATCCCTGTTTTCAAATATTTGGAAAGTATTCATGTAAGAAAGAGACTATTCTGTTACTCCAGAATAGAGCAATTTTAATCTGAGAAGAAAGTTCCATGAGTTTTCTTAAAAATATAATGGATTACTTTGTGAGGTAGTGAAGTCCCCACCACTGGAAATATTAAGTAAGCATGGTTCTTTTCAGAAGCCTGCTACTTCATCCAGGAGTTCAGTGTCTTTTTGCTGTTCTTGGGCTATTCTAGATATCCCACTGAGGAACACAGGAACAGGAAAACAAGCTTCTTCCTGCAGAATTGACATTTTCAGTCCTCCATTCCTTAGCCCAATAAGGATGCAGTGTTGCTAGATAAGTCCAAAAGAATTAAGCTTGATGATTGGCTAACTGATGGAAAAACATACCCTTCTGACCCTGGGAACCAAAGAACCATAGTCAAGGCAAAATGCTCAATGGGGTCTTGTAAAAGATTTCACTTTCTGAAGGAACTCCAGGCATCTAGCGAGGTGGCAGTAGGGACATTTCTAGGGATGTCCACTTTAGTCTACTAAATCACAACAAGAGTAGTTGTCCATTGCCCATTCCATGAGGTAGGTAGGAAGGTCAGGCAGTGGCTACATAAGCTGAAACCCCAGCTCTGCCACCTACCACTATGTAACCTTGTGCACATGAATCTCCTGTCCATGCCTCTCTTCCTCATCTTTAAAATAAGATGCTTATCCTCATAGTACTTATGATGATTAAATTTTTGTGTCAACTTGGCTGGGCTATGGAGTGTCCTGATATTTGGACACTATAAATAACACAAATGTTATTCTGAGTGTTGTGTGAGGTTGTTTTGAGAGGAGATTAACCTTTAAACAGTAGACTGAGTAAAGCAGATTGCTCCCCATTATGTGAGTGTCTTCATCCAATAAACTGGAGGCCTGAATAGAACAAATCCCTGACCATCCACCAAGGAAGAGAAAATTCTCCTGCCTGATGGTCTTTGAACTGTGGCATAAACCCTTCCTAATCCTATAGCAGCCTGCTACCTTCGGACTTGAACTGGTGCATCAACTCTGCAGAAATTGGAGTTGCCAGCCCTAACCACATGAGACAATTTTTTATAATAAATCTAGATAGATAGAAGACAGATAGATATTTAAGAGATTACACTAAAATTAAATAAGATATACTGAAACCATTTTGCTATATATCTGGTATAGAATAACTGCTCAATAAATGCAAGCTTTTAAATAAGGCCATTCTTGAAGAGCAAAATCATCTAATCAATATTATTTTGAGAGAAAGAGAAAGAGTTATAGACAGGACTGTAAGATTGGGGACAGAAGTTATCACACCCCCTAGGTGGGGAATGGCTGCAGCCTGGACATCAGTGGTGTCCTCAAGAGTTTCTAAACTCTCCCATTCAAGGACTTTCCTCAATGGTGGACATACCATTGGGAGCTTCTAGAGCAGGGCTCTCTTTGACAAAGATAATAGCACAGCCCTGAGATAAGGAGGGGGTTAGAGGTTCCCGGGCAATGCCTGGTACCCATCCACTGAGTTTCCCAAAAGACTATTAGCTATCACCATCCTCCCTGATTCCAAACCAAAGCCTTTGTCCAAACTCTTCACACCTTCACCTCATATCCTCCTCCTCTTTTAGTCTCCCAGCCTTTCTAGGCCTAAAGTCTTTAGCTAAGTCCACCCTCCCCATTAAAGTTGTCCTCATCATTCTAGGAGGGCTCTCATCTGTCTCACCCCTGCTCTGATGGCTCTGATAATCCCAGCCACTGTGATCACTTATTATTACTTACTAGGGGCCCGGTGCATGAAATTCGTGCACTGGGTGTGGGGCGGGGGGGAGTGTCCCTCAGCCCAGCCTGCCCCCTCTCACATACTGGGAGCCCTCAGGCGTTGACCCCCATCACCCTCCAATCGCAGGATCGGCCCCTTGCCCAGGCCTGACGCCTCTGACAGAGGAGTTTACCCTCATCACCCTCTGATCACCAATCACCGGATCGGCCCCTTGACCAGGCCTGAGGCCTCCGGCAGAGGTGTCAGGCCTGGGCAGGGGACCCCCAGCTCCCCGCGGTTGTAGGCTCTGCCCTTGCCCAGGCCTAACGCCTCTGGCCTAGGCGTCCGGCCCGGGCAGCAGGGACCAGCAGCTGCAGCGGCCCCGCAATTGTGGGCTTCGCTTTAGGCCCAGGCAAGGGACCCCTAGCTCCTGGGACTGCCAGCTTCGACCATGCACAGCTCCCATCACTGGCTCCACCCCTACTTCCTGCTATCACTGGCCAGGGCGGCAAAGGCACCTGATTCTCCGATCATGGCTGGCCCTGCCCCCCAGCTCTTAGCTCCCCCCTGGGTTTCCGATCACTGTCAGTGGCAGGGGGCTTCTTCCTGCTTTCCCTTTCGCCTCCCTGCATTGTGCCTACATATGCAAATTAACCGCCATCTTGTTGGCAGTTAACTGCCAATCTTAGTTGGCAGTTAATTTGCATATAGCCCTGATTAGCCAATGAAAAGGGTAGCGTCATACGCCAATTACCATTTTCCTCTTTTATTAGTGTAGATAAGGCCCTCGTGTAATGCTTACAGAGTCAATTCTCTCTCTCTCTCTCTCTCTCTCTCTCTCTCTCTCTCTCATCCTCATTCAAGGCTATCTTCCCATTGATTTTTAGAGAGTGGAAGGGAATTGGGAGAGACAGAGAGAGAAACATCGATGTGAGACACATCAATTGGTTGCCTCCTGTACAAACCCCGACCAGTGTGGGGGGATCGAGTTTGCAACCAAGGTACGTGCTCTTGACTGGAATCAAACCCAGGACCCTTCAGTCTGTGGGCTGACACTCAGTCCACTGAACCAAACCAGCTAGGGCTCAATTCTCTTTTAATTTGCACCCACTGCCCTTTCTGAACCCTGTAAGGACAGAGCCCCCTGTGTCTTGCACCCTTCCCAGCATCTAGAGTAGTCCCAGATCTGTTCATTTACTTTGATAATCAGTATCCTTGCCACTCTTTGGGCATCAGCACCTCAACAGTGTTCTCTAATCTGGGGCACTGGATGCCCAAATCTGGATAAGCATCAGAATCATCTGGGGAACTTTCGTGAATTTAAGATCCCTGAGCCTCAGCCAAGACTACAGAAGCAGAACCTCCAGGGATGGGGCATTGCAATCTGAATATTTTTAAAGGGGCTCAGGTAATTGTGATGAGTGGCTGGGTTTGGGGACCACTGCTCTTAGAGGTAAAATAATCTTTACCCATGGTCTTGAACTCTCCTCCCCAAATGACTCATTCACCTAAGACCATGTTGTTAAACACATCCTTCACTGCCATGGGGCCAGCCTCCCTGTGGCACTCACTCCATTCTCCTGTCCCTTGCCTTTCCCTCAACCTCCTGACTCACCAAACCACCTTCTTTTATCCTTCCCTCTGCTTTCCTTCCTTACCATGCGCTTGCACATCCCTCCCCTCAATAGCATCCCAGTTCTAGCCTCCTCCTGAATGGATCCTCATGTTGGCACTGTCTCTGCCTTAGCCTTCCTAACCAGCATGCTTTTCCAATAAAGGTTTGAGGGGAGCAACATAAAATTTCTTAGTTTATATGCTGACTATTAAGAATAGTTCATCCATGTATTTGTTCCAAGATAAACACTCAGAATATGGCTGATTAGGTAGAATGTGCCTAAAATTCTATTTGTGGTCTGTCTCACATCTTGCAATAACTTCTCAAATAGGAAAAAAATATTAATTTAAAGAACTTTATTGCCTTTGAGAACATGAGAGGAGTTTCAAAAGGATGCAGTCTTCCTAAATGAGGTCTCCCAATTAAAGAGCCAGTAGCCTTATGATATATTTGATTGTACTGAATTCTAAAATATCTGGATTGGAAGGAATCTTCAATGTCATCTTCTCCAAGGGCTGACAGATTCACAAAAAGTTCTTAGAACACAAGTGGAGTGTTTGAAACTTTCTTTAAAATGTTTGTTGTTTTGCCAAGCCAGTGTGGCTCAGTGGCTGAGCACTGACCTATGAACCAGAAGGTCATGGTTCAAATCCCGGTCAGGGCACATGCCTGGGTTGTGGGCTCAATCCCCAGTGGGTGGCATGCAGGAGGCAGCTGATCAATGATTCTCTCTCATCATTGATGTTTCTATCTCTTTCATTCTCCCTTCCTCTCTGAAATCAATATTTTTTTTAAGTTTCTTGTTTTGTCTACCAGGAGGTGGAAACAGTTAATGCTCTTCTCAGACTGTAACCCTTCACAAACTTCTGTCAATTGTTTGAGGAATTTGACCACAGGTTATTGAACTCCTATGGCAGGTTTCTCAACAGCGGCACTATTTATATTTTGGACCCAATAATTCTTTGTTGTAGAGACTGCCCTGGGCATTGCAGGATGTTTGGTAGTATCTCTGAATTCTGACCACTAGAAGCCACTTGCACTCAGCCCTGCCCTTCAAGAGGAGGGGCACAAAATGGTCCCCAGTGAGAATCACTGCCCTTTAGTGTTCTATTCATTCAGTCCCCATCCTCCAGAAGCTCACAGTGCAGCCAGGACATTGATATCTACACCAATATTCACCAAACCCTTTCATAAGCTCTGTAACAAGCACATGAACAAGAAAGAGGGAGACCCAACTTTACCCGAGGAGAGTCAGGAAAAGCTTCACAGTGGAGAAACTTTAGGGTCAAGTCTTACAAAATAAGAAGGCATTTCCAGAAGAAGGGTATTTCAGGCTAAAGGAACTGCTTACACCAAAGGCATGGAGTTGCATGGTATATTCAAAAGATAGAAAACTATTCAGAGGAGCCGGGGCTTAAAGTCCCTAGTGAGAAGTGACATAGAGAGAAAGACTCAGATTCTTACCAAGCCTTCTTGCCCCTTATGAGCTGCCCCCACCTGATTCTGAAAGTGAATTGAGTTTAGAGCAAATTGAGCATGAGTTCTAGGTATAGTAAGTGGAGATTTATGGGGTTGCATCAAACAGTATTAACCTTAAGTCCCACCGTTTCCATTCATCAGACCCCTAAACCAAAGATGTTGGGGTCACTACATTGCGCATTAGAATGTTGACTTTAAACAAGATCACAGTGAACGCTAGTCTCGTGAAAACAAGCCCCATTCACACACCTTTCTAGGACTGTCAATTCTCAGAAGCAGGGGGTGAAGTCTGGGATGGACAGCCATTGCTGCTGCCTGATGTGGACGAGGAGACATAAGAAGGTAGCAGTACCTTAGTGAGGAAAATGGTGATGGACAAAAGAAGCCTGGATTGAGAGCCAGGACACCAGCTAGTTGCGACCTGGATCTGCTGCCAGCTGTTTGAGCCCTAGAATTCCCTGGTCAGTTTTATCATCTCTAGATGGAAAGAATTATAATAACTCTCTACAAGGCCTTCGTTAAGCCACATCACCTTGTTGGTCCTTGGTCCCCCAGAGAGTCAACATGGAGACTGAACTGGACCACTGGTTTGAATGCTATTTGGATCACAGTCTCTTTTAGAAATTATGAAAGCTGTACCTTGCCCCCACACCCCAGACAAAAGGGGGGGGCACGCATGCAATTTTTTTTTTAATTTCAGGGCATTCTCAGAAGACTCCTGGACTATATTATCCTTTCAAAGAACCCAGGTAACTTTGGAATCCTATGAGCATAATTGCCATGGCTCTGACACAAAGAGCTTCACATCCAGGTGTTCTTGAGTGGGGAGGTCACCAGCTGGTAAAAGGATGGACCTACCCTGAAAGAAGACACTAAAGGTTTTTACCAAAAAAAAAAAAAAAAAAAAAAAACATAAGCTCCCTGTCAGTAGCCATTGCTTCCGGCCTTCTCAATACCCCAGTGCTCCTCCCTACCAAACTGTCCCTACCCTTCTTCACAGCTTCTTCCACTAGTCTTCTTCTCATCACCCATCCACTTTTGTGACCTCCTATGCGTGACTGAATCACAATGAAATAGATACATATCTATACCCATATATTTTCTCCATATATTTGATTCTTTTCTTTATATCATCCCTAACCACTCATTCAGGCCCTGCCCAATCCAGGCCCATTGTCAGTGTGAGTAGATGACCTCTGGAAGACCCTCCAACTGACGTATTTGCTTCTATGTCACTGAGGAAACCAAAGAAAGGAAAATGTTTATTAAAATCAGTGAAATCTAACAAGAGGGTAGGGATAAGGGGGAGCGCCTAAATTCCAGAACTCTCCCCACAGAGAGAGGGTGGAAAAACCCAGGCCCCCCTAGCCAGATGTCATTAGATCCTGGCCTCCCCAGAGCCACAAATCAGTGAAAATGTATATGTATTTTAATACACCCTCATTACAAATAAAAGTAGTGTTACATCAATACAGTGGTTGGTTAAAACACTTTCCAACTTTGCTAAGCAGGGAATGTATCGAAACGCCTAGAATAATATCAAGCAAGGCAGTCCCTCTGCCAAACTTGGACAGAAGGGAATTCACACTGCCAGAGAAAATCTGTTCTTCATCAATGTTTCAATATTCAAGGAAGCCGGAGACATTTTTCTGTGATTGAAGCAAATTGCCAGCTGCCAATGCTATGATTTAATTCCCTCTTTCCCCCCCTCACTTAAAATAATTGCCACAGCATTTGGTGGGTCACTGAAGCCCTGTGTATAATATAGATTATAGCTACATGGAGGGATGGAACTCATGGGGGAGATAAGGAAGAGAATGAGAGAAGCAGGAAAGGGGTAGAGAGGGAGTCAAAGAGGTGAAAGAGGTGAGGGAGACACAAGAAAATGTAGAAAAACAGAATGAGAAGAAAAAGAAAAGATGAGCAGAGCTGAAAAATGAGACAGGGAAGGACTGAGAGAAATGAAAAAGTTGTGGAAAGAGGGAAGGTGGGTAGAAAGAAAATCATGCACAGAGAAGGGAGAATAATGGTTGGAGGTGGAAGATATTTTTGAAGATCTTACAGATCAGTTTCCTTTCAGGTGCCAGGCAGAAGGTGAAGAATGGGTGACAGTTTTTGCCCAAGGTCACTGAGCTCAGAGCAGAGAGCCAGGCCATCTGACTCCAGCCGAATGCTTGTTACTCTTCAGCGGGTAGAGAGCAAGGTGAAAAGAAGGGAATTAAGGGGAAAAAAATGAGAATTTGAATGTGTGTGTATCTGCATGCAGCATTTGGCATCCTCAAACACCTGTATAGTCTAATATAATCTAACATTCTAAAATCTAACATGACCTAATATAGCTTCCTGATTTTTAGACACTGGGAGCTTCTCGTGTAATGTATCTAAGAACTAAAGGACATGATTTGCTCCCTCATCAGATCATAAACGTGGAGAATGCTGAAGAAGACATCAAGTTGTCACCAGGCTAAGGCTTGGCCTTTGGATGAACCTCCAAGTCCCCAAGACCTCTGGTTTCCGAGGATGGTAAGTATGCTAACAAGATCTGAAATTCCCAAGCTCCAAGGCCCCAGTTCTGGCTTTGGAAGGTTCAGTCACCTCTCAGAGATAAGGACCTTTCTGGCTTAAGCACTAGTTACTCATTTTCAGTCTGCCACTCAGTTACTAGTACGTGCCAATGTTGATTTGTTTTCATGATGGTACTATGGTTGTGTAAACTATTCTTACTAGGGAAAGTTGAGTCAAGAATATACAAGACCTCAGCTTTGCAACTCCTGTAAAATTCTTTCAAAAGAAAAAAAAAAGCCTTCATAATAATCTCAAAGGTTTGAATTTGAAAGTGTCCATCAGTCCTGGGCCCCAGCCTCTGGACTCTGGTCAGTTGCTTACCTGTATGCTCCAACTCCTTCCCATACAACAAGGAGACTTACACATACATATGTGAATACCCTAGGCTGCTTGTCCAAGCTCAGACCACAGTCTCCAACCCTGCAAATAACCTCTTCTTGGCCACCTCAGGGCCTAGGAATGTGTACATTGGGTGTGCAAGCCCCCCAAGGAAGACAGACCTGGGAAAGGCTCAGGGCCATTTGGGCAGGGAATTTCCAGGTCTAGGGTACCAGGAATATGGTCTAGAAGCAGGAATTAGCCACAGGCTCCGGGGAGGCACATCCTTGGCATCATCCCCTGAGAAGGGGGCACAGGAAAAGAACCTTGAGGTTAAGGATGGCTTATCAACTTTTTCTGTCTCCATGAAGATAGAGTCTCTGTACTCAGTGTAAGGAGATGGGTCCTTTACTCTCAAGCCCGCTCAAGTGCTCCTCAAACCCCTTTAGGAAGCATCCCCAGGTTCATTGCCCGCCCCCTCAAACACAGGGGGCCATGCCTTTGATTCCACATCAATTCTCCAAACTTCTATTGTTGCCCTAAATAGAATTATCTGTGTTCAAGTCTTTCTATTTCGTCCACTAGATTGAGAACTTCTCAAAGGCAGGGACTGTGTCTCATTCATCTCTATACCGCTAGCCCTAAGTCTGGAACATAAACAACTGTTACTAACTTATGGTTAAATTGTTATATCCTCCAGAGAGCCAAGGGAGCATAGCAGAAAGGTTAGGAGATTATGTCGACTAGAATCAGACAATCCTGAGTTCAAATTCTGACTCACACACTTAATTGCTATGTGATTGTGAAACGTTATTTAATCTCTCTTAGGCTTAGCTTCCTCCATAGAGTCATGCTCAGGATTAAATGAGACAATGTTGTTGAAGGACTTGACAGAACACCTGGCATTCAGTAAGCACGCAATAAATGTGGCAGAATGGCAGAATCTGGCCGCCAGTATCATGGGTCAGACTTGGAAGAGCTGGTTTGCGCACATCTCAATAGTTATCTTTATTTAGGTACAGGGAGAGCCTAAGTAGAAGATATGTGACCAGAAAATCTATCCAGATGACCAGGAAAACTAGAAAATCACACCCCGCCCCATTGTCTCCTGGAAGAAATAGCCTGGCGATCAGATTACTGACTCCCTGCAAACTCAAGCTAACACAATGCCCCTGGCCCTCCAAGCCTGCTGCTGATTGATGGAGCCCCAAACACTTCCCAGAGGGCTGACACTCCATAATCTCTTGCTTAGGCCCTCATATCTTAGGGTGGCTGGTGACAATTGTGAGACACAATGGAGAGCTGACAAAGAAAAAAAAAAGACTGTTTTCAAGAGATCAACACCTGTTAGGCAAAGACAGACGGCTAACTCCAGCAGCCTGTGAATGCAAAAGAAAAAATGCATGAAAGATGGATCCCTGGATGGCAGTAACAGAGACTGAGGACCAGAGCAGATGGCCCTGTGTGGTCACAAGATTGGGTGGGGGTGAGAGTGGCAGTTCACCTACAGGTCCAGGAACAAGGTCAAATGAAAAGGTATGGCAGCTCAAAGCTGACCCAAATAGATTTCAACGGCTATTAAAA
Source organism: Myotis daubentonii (assembly GCF_963259705.1). Classification (NCBI taxonomy): domain Eukaryota; kingdom Metazoa; phylum Chordata; class Mammalia; order Chiroptera; family Vespertilionidae; genus Myotis; species Myotis daubentonii. Next base: position 21,540,777 of record NC_081846.1, read on the forward strand.
TGGGGGGGGGGAGCAGAGAGAATAAGAACGTAAAGGGTAAAATCAAATCATATTTAAAACCCAAAGCAAACATTTAAGAGAATGCGATCTAAGCAAATTAAATTTACATAAAAGAATTTAACTGGATAAAGCGCATTTCTGAAATGCAAAGTCAAAAGGGTACAGATGTAACTAAGTAAAGACATTTGGGGTCCTGTTCCGAGGTGGTAAAACAGTGGTGTTCTGGAAAAGTTGGTGTCTCTCATCATCCCCTGTAACTCAAAAATAACACTACGAGTTACAGCATTTACTGGTTTCCATAACAACAGTGTGAACATTCCCACCATAACCAATTTCAAGCTATCAACATGACTATCACTGAACCTGGAGTGGGGAAGAAATTTACACAATTGACTCCCTTGCAAACCCAGCACAAACCTCCCCCAGGACACCAGAGGAAATAAGATCAAGTTTGGGGAAAGTAAAGAGAAGCAGCAGCACAGTAGGCATGCAGCCCCAAGTCAACAAAAGTGAAAAGAGGAGTTAAGAAATCAAACATCTTTCAAGCCTGCCCCAAAATTAACAGCGAGTTTAGGATCAGATCCAGATTCCTCTACTCACCAGCTACATTCCCTGGGAAAAGTCCTTCATCTCTTCTAGTCTCAGTTTCCTTGCAAGCAAAATGAGGCAAACACAAACTAGGGGATGTTGTCAGATTGCGGACAGATGATATAAAGTGCCACACAGTGTCAGGCACCAAGGAGGTCCTGAACAATGTTCCTGTCCCTCCCCAGGCCTCTTTCTTCCACTCCCATTAGAACTATGTAAATATGCTAGTCTACTATGGCCATATGTTTTCTGAAAAAAAGCTCTGATTTGAAATATTCTATCCTTTTGTGTCCATGGGTACCAGTCATTTCATGGGGTCCTGATTTAGGAGTTCAGGAAGTACTTTCAGCATAATATAATACTAACCAAGTTGTATATTGGCATTTATATAAAGATCTGTCTCCTCCTATGTATAGTCCATTAGCCCCTTAGGCAAGGATATGTGTTATTCTTCTCTTTATCTCAGGTTCTTAGTTCAGTACCAAACATACAGTGGGTTCTCAGTAAATGTTAATTGAAGAATGAATGAATGAATGAATGAATGCATGAATTATTTGTCCCCATTACATGATGCTACTGGAGAGATGACACTTTGGAAACAGATAAACTTGGATTTGAAACCTGATTCTGTCTGATATTGGCAAAGCAACTAAGTAAAATGGGATATATATAAAATGAGATAATAATTGTTGACTCATAGGATTGTTTAAAATAATGACAGTGACATATGTAAATAATTCTGCAAACTTTTTTAAATTCCAATTTAATTTATATAAAGTGCACAAATCTTAAGTACACAGCTCAGTAATTTTGTTTATATCTATGTAAACACCACCCAGATCAAAATGTAGAATATTTTTATCACCACAGAAAGTTCCTAGGACAGTTTTGTTTTTTTTAAATCCTCACCTGAGGATATTTTTCTGGACAGAGTTAGAGTATTTTACCTTGTTTCTAATTTTAATCTTCTGGTTATCATATAAGCCCACTTCCTCCTTCTGATGTGGGGGCAGAGGGGGTTCCCTGGTAAACAGAGAATAGTGCAACAAAATCCTTGACATAAAAACAATTCATAGCCTGGAGAGACATACAGAATTCCTCAGGCTATATTGCATACAGTGGGCAAAATATGTCCATAGGCCCAATTTTCTAAAATTACTTCTTTTCCTATTTTGAGAGATAATCCCTTTTGATAGGCACAGCCATGTCCAATGTGTTCCTGAGGCCTCAAAACTTCAAATACACTATTGTTGGTAACCCAGCGGTTCCTCTTCCTCTACCATGAGAGGAGTCTGCACAAATAGGTTCCACCAAATAAGCGTACTTATCCAAAAAGGACAGGACTCACTGTGCACCAAGTGTGAGCATTTTGTATTTAAAACAGTTGTCACTTTTTCAGACAAGAATGCAACCAGTTAATTTCATTCCACAGCCAGTCTTCATGCAATAACAACCCAGTAGCCATATGGGAATCTAAGTTACTGGAGCTGGTACAAGATGGCCCACCTATAAGAGAGTAAAGATTGTGTGTGTGTGTGTGTGTGTGTGTGTGTGTGTGTGTGTGTGTGTGTAAGAGAGAGAGAGAGCGAGAGAGAGAGAGAGAGAGAGAGAGAGAGAGAGAGAGAGAGAGAGAGAGAGATGTTGGGGGGCAGTGAGTGGGGGAATTTTGTCATCCTAGACTTAATGGAAATGCCAAGAACTGGTTTTTCCTCATTTTAAGTAAACTGAATTATAAGCTGAAAATATGTCAGTTTCTTGAAAAAGGTGTACAAGGTACATTCCATTCCCAGATCAAATTAAACAATTTGCTCCAAAGTGATCTACTTTCATGCACAAGACTCCTCGGAGCCTCCCTGCCATAAGCTAGGACTTAACTAATGGGAAAAGTCCCCTTTTCCAAACATGCAGTCCCTCCTCTGAATCATGTTCATGTCCCCTGAAGAATTTGTCCATTCTTACAATTGAGGGATTATTAAATTGATATTTTACTTTTCCTGTTTCCTTTTTCTCCTTACTCTACCTCTTTCGTAAACCATGAAGGAGAAAGTTATTCTCAAAGGCTAGAGAAACTAGGTAGTATGAGGGAAGTTCTTTGGAAGGTATGCCAAGCACTAGGACAATGATAGAGAATCATCAACAGAGTAAGATGGACATGTGGCTAAAACTAAGTGGTCAGGTTGGCTTCACTTGGCTTCACCCTGGATTCCCCATGTCGGAGCTACCACGGGAGTACAGGAAACCTCTCCAAGCCATTTTGGAAGCCAGTCCTTCTGAGAGCTGGTTGACTCATAGGAATGCTTTAGAGAGCTGAACAGAGACATGCAAAACCCCCTGACCTTATTTGATTGGCACCTTCATTTTGGTTTTGGGGTGATTTTTTAATCTGTTTTCAAACATCTTTCCAACAAACTTATTTCTAAAGTTGTAAATTTCAATATTAAACATTTAATTACATTCAACAATTATATCATATATAATCTGATTTCCTGGCATCTGAGATCTTCTCTGCTAGGCTATGAACAACCTAAAGAATAAGAAATTGGCTTTTATCTCTGTATCTCCAGACCTCACCCCAGTGATTGGCATATAATAGGTACTTTAAAAAGATAGTGATTGAATAAAACAATGAACAAAGGCTCAACATAGACCCAGCATTAGCTAGGCAGGCATTGGATGGAATGAATTAATGAATGAATGAATGGTGGGAGAGAGAAAGGAAAGAACAGAGGGAAGGAAATGGGAGAGAAGGAGAAAAAAGGACAATGAAATAAGTAGCAAAATAATATACAACATTGGTTCTCCAGAAAGATAAAATTTTCCTGCATGAAATAATTGCGAAACAATGAAATTCAATGTGTGTAGTCCCCTGAGTTAGAAGACAAATAAATAAGTAAAATTGAGTTTTCCCAGGCAGAAAAAGAGTGTGTGTGTTAGGGGAGGTATAAGTTGAAGAAGGAAGGTAAACACCACATAGTCTACTGCCAAAGATAAAAGGATACAGGTCTGATTTTCTTAGGTTGGCTGTATCTATTCATCAAACTCAGTTAATTGCTATAGTAGTCATAACTCCTTTTTGCCTAAGTAAATGAAACCTAAAAGATTTTTAGAGTGTATACCCTTGTTTTCTTAGTTCTTCTAAATGTGCTGTCAGCCAAAGACACTGGCCGCACCCCTCTCTTTCAACACTCTCCAGGGCTTTGTTCTACTTATCAAGCAAATAACTGGTGTGCAGCAAAAACTGTCTCCAGCTTTGGGGAAGCTGCTCTGTTGATTTGCTAATCTGTTTGAGGAACTGACAAAATCAATTATCTCTGTAGGAATCCACAGAAGTGATAGAGGCTCCTCAGGGCTCCTCACTCCTTGCTTTTTTGAATGGATCAATCCATCCCATCCCCAAATGAAGGACAATACTGATGAGACAACCTTCCCCATTGCTTGTGTTGGCTGCCTCACTGTCAGTTTAATTCTATCACTAGATTCTGAAAGTTTCACTACATATTGATGGCAGCCTCATTCATATGACTTGCATTTCTTAGATTACATGTGGGTGTAAGGGCATTTCAGTTAAACATTTAGAGAACCATTAAATATGTCTGTGTGCATACACACAGACAACCTGAAAAATCCCATTGCTCACGAGATTCTGAAGTCTTGCTTCTTGCCAAAAAAAAAAAAAAAAAACCAAAACCTTACACACTGCATAGAAACTCTATGCCATAGAAACTGCTTTGAAAAAAACTGCTTTGAAAATTGAGCAAACCAGGAGCAAGGTGGGAGGAAGGTCAACTTATGTAGACTGAAAGAGAAAGCATGTTCTAATTAAATGCCTACATACTTTGTCATTGTCTAAGTTGATTGTGACATTCCAGTAACACAAATGTATTTTTCTTTGAGTTCTACACAATGTATATATAAATCTTACATATCCATTCAATATTTACTGCCATTATTTATAATGGTCTGAGAGTACTGCAGATGTGAAGTCGATGCTATCTATTTAACATCAAAAACATCTAGAAGGTAACGACCGAACTCTGAAAAATGACCCCAGACACAGAGGATTCCAACCCCAACTGTTACATCAGATACATCAGAAAAGCTTTTTTGAAAAATATTGATTTCTGGACCCACGCTTGCATTTCTGATTCAGGATCTCTGGAAGGGAGGTCTTAGAAGCTTTGCTTTTAACCACACTCCCCCGCACTCCCACTCCAGTGAACTTCAGCAGCCGGCTCCACACCTAGTGCAGGTAGTCAGGACTCAGACTAGTTAATGCAGCTGGGGCTCTTAGCAGGTCTTCTACATAGAACATCTGCCAGCCTCCAGACCTCTCAGAAGGCCATACTCCCCAGGGGACCTATGAGAGGGAGATGAAAGATCTCAAAGAAGGCAGTTCTTTGGTCAAGATCCCAAAACATAGTCATGGTAGAGATCAGCTTACCCTGCGCCGTACAACAATGGCAACCTATTTTCTCACCATTCCTTCCTCAAATTGTCCTTCCACCTGTGGACTTCCTATTGACACAAGGAAGAGAAAAAAAATGAAACCTTGAATGTCACTCAGGATTGTTCCTAGGACCTACCAAAGCAGGTTTCAAATTTACCCCTTCTGATGTTTGTTCCAACTCAACATTTACCCGGCCTCTAGCTTTTCACCTTTTCTCCAGCCCCAAAAGAGATGTTGCTCAGGCTAGTGCCATAAGCAGTGAGGACAATCTTGAGCCTAAAATAAGCCTCTTCCCTTATTTCATTCTATATCTTAAAACCCAAGAAAACTCTAGAGGCCAAAATCACCCTGACCACCACCACCACCATTCATACTACTCTACTTCTGAACTTTAAAAGATGGACTGTGCAAATCTTTCTAGTTCTCACTTTTTTATCTTCTGTTCTAGCAACATTCATCTCTCTTTCTCTGCCTTGCTTTTTCTGCAGTTTCCCCTTTTTATGTTGTGCCAACCAGCAGCAAATCCTAAAATACTATCTCCTAGCACAGCAGAAAGAACTCAGCAGTGATACTAAACTGACCTCATGCTGAGCTTTCAGACCTTCTCCTCTTTGAACCTCTTCCAGAATCTGTCACTCCAGGGACACATGCTCTTGTCTCTAAATTCTTTATAGCCATGGTCTCATCAGCATCCACAAGAAGATCACTGACTGCCCTTCCCTATGACCTGCAGCTGTATTTATTTGTAGCCCTGAACAGTATTGGCTTCTTCTAAACCAGTGGTTCTCAACCTTCTGGCCCTTTAAACACAGTTCCTCATGTTGTGACCCAACCATAAAATTATTTTCATTGCTACTTCATAACTGTAATATTGCTACTGTTATGAATCATCATGTAAATATCTGATATGCAGGATGGTCTTAGGCGACCCCTGTGAAAGGGTCACTTGACCGTCAAAGGGGTGGCAACCACAGGTTGAGAACCGCTGTACAATAACCTCCCTGCCCCACCTCCCACCCACCACTCCTCATCCTTCAGCCCTGGGTCAGTCAGTGCTAACTCAAGGGCAAGTATGAAACAAATTTGCACTTCTCCCTCCTGTTCCAGGTGTCTCCTAATGCTAATTTTTTCCAGATTTCTCCCTAACATTCAGACATTTATATTTGGGATTACTGTTCACAGATGTATTTGTGCAGTTGCAGGCTAGACTTCCTTAAGTTCCTGTCTCTTCCCACCAAGAAAGGACCTCTAAATCCGGAAAGCTCTGTTCTGGAATCTTTGCTGCTATCCACCAGCACCTCCTATTCCAGAATCTACTCATGACTTGGAGAGGAGGTTGGGCAGAAGTGATGCTCTGCTCTTCAATGGTTCAGCCTGCAAATACCCAGCCAGTCCACCGCCACAGCACTCACTGATATTGGCAACAAACTTTGAGACTGCTACCATCCCTCGCTCTGACCTCTGGCCAGTTCTCCAGCAGGGAACTAACTACAGTGCCTCCCAAAATAATCCGCAAACATTGCAAATTGAAATTTACAAGGAGTCCTATCACATTTTTTCCTAAAATTCCAAATCCATAACATCTACAGATCTCCTTTCATCCAATTATTGAGCAATTCTGTGGATGGAAAAAGAACAGCAGAAAAGAAGACCAACTCATCCTCCACCCACCCCTTAAGATTTTGATGTTTTCTTTTTTTATTTGTCTGAGGCACTGGCCAGTGGCCAGGCCTGCCTCTCTTCCTGCTGAGGTCTGTGCATTTTCCCCATTGTGACCCCAATTTTGTTTTTTCCATGGGTGCTCTGGCACATATAGAAGTGATCACGCTTGATGTGAGTCCCAAACATTCACCATGCTTTTGAAAATTAAGGACACCTCCAGGTTTCCATACACCCCATCATCCAGGGTCTTCTTGCCCAATGTATTTATTCATTAGGTGCTCTCTGAAATGTGGTACTGAGGGCATGGCCTGTGGGTCTGGAGTCTGTGAAAAGGTGACTGCGATTGCACTGGCTCACCCAGCTCTCCTTAGCCACCCGTGGGGTTCCAAGTTCTTTTGTATGATGCTAAGTATGAATCCATTTAGCTACCAAAAAAAAAAAAGATTTCTAGCCATTGCCATTTCAGGAGAAAGAAAACACAATGAAGCTAGTCACTACCATGTCTCAGATTCCGAAAGTTAGAGAATTTCTGCTCTCTATAATGTGAGTGGGTCAAAGTGACAAATGGATTGTTCTTTGCCATCTGAGTAGTTGGCATCATGTAGACATGACTGGTATCTGATTCCACTGCCTTGACAAATGCTGAAACTATGCAGACCAAATCCCAGTATACATCCTCTGAGGGCTGTCCACATATATCATGCTGTATTTTGCTGTATCAAAGGCTTTGTGAAAGAAGAGGCCACCTGCTTAGAATTCTTATTGTTGTCCCAAGAGTTTCTAGGAGAGCAGCAAGGGTCCCCTGAAAAGGCAGACTCCTGCTGCTGTTTACCCTCCCATGCAGACCTTTGGTGCCTGCAGAAAGAGACACACACACAGAGATTAATCCCAAAGCACTTAGACCCTGGGCTCAATCATCACACTCCAGTTACCCAGGAGCAGAGCTTAACAGACTATTCCATGATCCACAATGTATTCTAAGTAGTCTGGTCTAAATTCTGGCCTTCCTCGCTTTCTTATGCTTAACTGGAAATCCCAAACTCATCCCAGGCTGGAACTCTGTATTCTGTGCTTGTGTAAAGCCTGGTGATAGGCATGGACCTCAGGCCTTGAATGATCCCTCCCTTTCTAGTTTAGATCCTAAATCTTCGCTATCTCTTCCAACTTGACAGGTTTCCACTTTGCCCTCAGGACTCCTGGTAACCACACAAACCCAGACTAGACTGTCCAGCTCCCAGGCATGAAGCTGCCTCAGTTCAGTGACCCGAAACTGGCTGCTTTTGATGATTTCTTATAACTCTTCAGTAACTCTCATTTCCTACAGAATAAATTTAGTGTGACTTCCCCATGGTGTGTTCTAGCCACTGCTGTGTCTCCACTCTGTCTTCATCTCTGGCTGCCTGCCTTCTCATCCCTACTAAACAGCTCCCAGGTCCTCAGAAATGCCATCCTCTTCGACACCTCCAGGCCTCTGCACAGGCTGGCCCCTCTACCCAGATCTCTATCCCTCCTCCTTTGGTTAATTTCTGCTTCTTTCAGGTTTCAGTTCTAGGTTTTCCAAGAGAAACCCTCTTCTAACTTCCACAGGCCTGCCTGGGTGTTTCACCCACAGCACCATGTTCTCCCTCTTTCAAAGCCCTTCCCACAAGTGCTACCGACAACATTTCTATCTTCCTAACTAGACCATATGCTTTAAAAAACCATGTTCATCACAACCAGTTGGCTTGGGGGTCAATTCCTCCCAGTGATGCCAACAGCAATCAAGGCTTAATTACAACAAAACTGTGCAAACAGCCCACACAGGGGCATACCTAGAGTGCCTAGTTCAAGTGACTGGGGAGGCTAAGCCAATGGGCCACAAGGTGAGAAATATGAGTGACCCTTGAACTGAGAATGACCCTTTGCCAGTTACCCACAGGAAGAAAATGGAGATCTTAGTCCTACAACCACAAAGAACTGTTTCTGCCAGGAATCTAAATGGGCTTGGAAGCAGATTCTTCCCCAGAACCTCCTGATAAGAACATAGCTCAAGTGACATCTTGATATTTTTCAACCTTTGAGACCCTCAACAGAGGACATAGGTAAAGTGTATTGGACACTTGGAAACTGTGAGATAATAAATTTGTGTTGTTCACAGTTATAAAAAGAAAAAGAAAAGAAAAAGAAACCATGTTCAACTCACATTCCCAGAAATCACCAAGGTACTTAAGTACACATAATAGAGACTCAAATATTTGAAGTATGCTAGGTCTTTTCTGTGATGTGAAAATATAACAGTGAATACAACAGGCTTGCCACCACACAGCTCACACTTTAAAGACAATAAACAACTGAATAAACAGAAATGCAATTGGAGTTGTTAAGAGGGACATAAAGAAAAGAACAAGAGGGCTGTCCTAGAGCATACTGGGAGAGGTGAAGCTGGAACACCTACTTTAGACATTGAGCGGTCAAGGAAGGCCTCTCTGAGAAGCTGACCTTGAGCAACGATCTGAGCATGAAAAAGAGCCAGTGGTGCAAACACTGGGGAAGTGAAGTCTCTAGAAAAAGCCTCGTATATTCTAGGAACGCCAGAAGGCTAGGATGGCTGAGCAAAGAGGGAAAATAGCATATTCTTCATATTATCACACCCACAGCATCAGAGGCTTAGACCACAGCCACTTTATCACCTGTGGGATGAGTCACTGCGGAGAAATGTATTTCTTCCCTCCACTGGGAAAGCTGCTTGGTAACAGAGGAGTTCCACACACCATTGCCTTTTCTGCAAAACATTTCAAAGCCCCGGGGCCCTGCCTTTCAAGCTCAAATTCCAGCACAGTAAGGTAAATCTGTTCCTATTTTTAAATTTAAATTTTTTAATTAATTAAAAGTAATCAACAAAGGAACAAAAATTAGTTTATTGGTGGGGATTTTTACCTGGTTGGGGAAAGAATCATATGGAAAAAAAAAGAGGACTTGTCCTTTTAACTAGCCAATCAGGATGTGTCTTTTTGAGAAGATGAACTCTGAAGGTGTCTCTGAGATAAGTAGACTTCTATTCAAAGATTAGGCTGTGTCTCCCTTAGGGTCAGAGCACACCCACTTTATTCCAAGGCCAAGTTTACACCTATGCACGCTAGATCTGGAATGTGCCCTGTTATCTGTTTCTGGTTTAGCTTCACCCTATTCCTGACCCAGAACAATCCCCAAGATAGATTGACTGTGAATAACTGTGGATGACAGCAGGGACGCTGGAGCCAAGAACTGTTTACATGTCCCTCTGAACAACCTGTTCTTTCATTCCACCATCAGAATCAGAACTTCCTCCCTCTGTTCCCCTCCTCCTCTGGCTCTCAGAGATGGTCCACATTCCTAGCTTAGGCAATGCATTCTTGCTGCCCCGACACATACCATCAGAGTAGGCCAGGCAGACCGTTGAGAGAGCTAAGCTATCCACCCAACACTTGGCTTTGGCTGAGGGCATCAAGCCAGGTCATGGTGTCACAGCAGCTAAGGTCCCTTGATAAGTTGCACTGGCTCAACACTTAAAATTGGTTGTGGCATTGTTAATGAAGTTGATGGGGGTTACATCAGGTTATATCCCTCCAAAGCCCAGATTGAATGACTTTTAATTAAGACAAGCCTGGTGGTTCATTCTCCCCTAACTGTGAAGGCAGCTGCTAGATCCAAATTTGGAATGAGTTTCAGTGGGGATAAGGTTGTTAGTTACAGGATGCACTATAACATAATTAGAATTTTTGAGTATGAAAGGTCTCAGGAAGCTCATGGGTTCAATTCCATCATTGCTAAATCACCACTGATTCTGAATCATTTTTAACCAATATCAATGCCTTCCATGAATAGGATTCATTCATTCAGTCATTCATCCATTCATTCAAAAAGTATATATAGCACCTCCTGAATGTCATGCACTGTGCTAGCTATGCGAGTAATGAGATGAATGAGACATGTTCCCTTCCTTCAAAGAGCTCCATAAGGGGCAATGCATATATTTATTTCTCTTGAGAAATGCCACTATATGAATCTTCCAAAGTCAATAACTACCAAAAGTCATCGTGAACTATAATAAGTACCCTTTCTGCAGGGACAGTGGTGATGATGCTGGTGGCTGACCACCTTGGATTACTAAGTCATGTTAAATCATGCAAATGTTTTTCCTCCTCCACAATGTTTCATTTGTCATAGGCAGTTAGTAGTTTGACAAGTAGAATTAAATACAGCTACAGTCTCTGTAGTCTCCATGTGACATTACTTTATTATGGTTACGTAGTCATATTAATGGCTAAATTTGAGTGCTCACTATGTACTGGGAATCATTTTAAGTGCACTATATGCATTATCTAATTTAATCATAGCAACGCCAAGAGGTAAATACTGTTGTTCTGTTTTTATCTTGACTTTATAGATGCAGAAACTGTGGCTTAGACTGACTTGTGTACCTGTTGTCTGCAGGGCTTTCTAGGGGCTCCATCTGAGAACTGCTGACCTGGTTCAAGCTCCTCCCTTTATGAAGCCCATTCAAGCAGGCTTTATTGCTTCCAATCAGTGGCTACATTACTTTGCCAAGTGGTGGCCACAAACACACAGGCCCCAAATTGTGAGGTCATTTAGTCATTGAACAAATATTATTTTGTATCCCCACCTAATGAGAATACGGTGATGAAACAGATGCAGGCTCTGCCCTCAGGAAGCTTTCAATCTGTTAAAGTAAATTAGAAAAATGAACAGAAATAAGGAAAAACCAGGAGTAGGCACTGAACCCACTGGGTTGCCTGATGCCAGCAGAGGGACTGGGCTGACACTGGCCCTTCAGCTCCCCTATTTCAAGGTCCCACACCTGGACACATAGGCCCTGGCTCTTATTATGGTTCAGACCTTGGAATGGTGCCTTCCTGTGGCCCAGGACCCTGAAACCCATCTCACTCTACCAGCATGCAGGTCATCAGCATCATTTTGGCAAGACGGTGTCAAAAATTTACTCTTGGCAGCTCAGTGTGAATAAAGACAGAGAAAACACCCAAAGGAATGGCTAGGAGAAATAGAGAGGCCTAAAGAATGACTGCTTGAAACTCATAAAGAATCTCTAAAAAGAGAAACAAGAAAGCATTAACCTGAATAACCAAAACTTGAGCAATAAGGAACTGGAGGAGAATTATGGTTCAAATGATGTGAGTCTTTCCAGCATGAGAACTACACAACTCTTGGCTCAAGACAATGCCAGACCCTCAGGTCTCTCAAAGAAACATCATAAATTAGCAAGTTCCACCTTAGTAATCCAAGGCGGTTGCAAGGGTTCTTCATCCTTCAGTCTGCCCTGGGCTGGGTTGCATTTGGGATTTAGTACTCCAATGATAAGTATATATTTGGGTTCTGTGCTTGTTCTGGTTATGGGGATCTTTGTTTATTACCAAGAGATGAAACGCACCAACATCATGATCAGATTCAATAAATTATTTCTCTCCAAACTCTTATCATCTGAGATGCAAAAGAGAATACAATCCCTGCAGAGCGGTTAAAGGCCAGGAACATAATGGAGATTAAAAGGAAAGACCAAATTCCTAGGGGTGTCATGTGACTGGCTTCTCAGGGAGTAGAGTAGATAATTTATCTCTTACTGGGAAGTCTAAGTTCCAATCCTGCTCCTGTGATTTTACTCATGGTAATATCCTTGAAACAAAAATCACTGATTTCTCTCCTACAATCCATTAAAAAGGCACAGCAACTAACATGGTCACCAACACCAGCAATCACACCATCACTGGACAGATTGCCTCACTGGTTTCAAGAAGGACATCTGTAATAGTGTCAACAATAAAAAAAAGAATAGGAAATGAAAAGACACCCATTGCCATTGAGATTAAGTACTTTGTTTGTGTTATGGTAGGAGTTGTTTCTTCACCAGCATATTTTTTCTTCATCATCAGTATCTATTAGTATGTCCTGGACTCTACCATCTTCCTCCTTGGCATTATTGTGGCCCATGTACCTCCAGATCATTGTCACCGACACTCATTAATGACAAGAAATGGATGGACAAGAAGAAAAGTGGTAAAGAACCTGAAGTAATGGAGACCCTCAGTCAGTCCAAGTGACAAAATTGACACTTGGACTCACAACAGAGCCCATCTGTGGCTTGATCATCAGATCTATGTAGCTGACACACATGAAGAAGAGACAAACCAATTCTTGGCCTGAAGCTCTGGAATCCGAGCCTCCTTATTTAAGATAATAACACTGTATAATCAAGTTGAGTTCAAACAAGGACAGGAAAGTGTTCCCATCATTGAGAAAGTTGTGGTTGGAGATGCCTCCGGAAATGCCCTTGGAAATTCTCAGAGATCATTTTGGGTGATGTGATAAAAATTAGGAAATGAAACTTCAAAGTGTTTGAAATCCCTTTTGATTCTACCAACAACTTTCAGCACCCTATACATGAGATGGATGACATCAATGACAAGTGCTTCCTCATGACCATGAGATCTTAGAGAAGTGTAGCACCATCTTTATCAATGTCCTGGAACAAGCCTCTGGACAAGGGCACGGTAAGGCCTTCCATAGAGTATACATGGCTAGGTGGCTTGGAGGAGCCACATTCTTGGCTTCTGTCATTCTACTTGCCAGAAATTGAGTTTCCAGAAACCTATTCATTGAACAGATACCATGACCTTTCTAACCTCCAACTTCTGCTTTGTGAGCTCTTGTCAAATGATTGATCCCCTTCAGTCCACTGAGCCAGAGTGCTGGGGTCAATGTTGTTATGTTTACAGGTAATCATCCCTTCACAGCCAAAGCTATTGCCAAGAGTGTAGGTATCATTTCAGCCAACAATGAGCCAATAAAAGACATTTAAAAATGTCTCAACACTACTGTGGAGCAAGTTAACAAATAGGCTGCTAAAGCCACTATGGTGACCAGTATGGAGCTGAAGGACACAAGTCAGGAACACTTGAATGATCTCTTAACCAACTACTCAGAAATCATCCTTGCTCAGACATCTATCTCCCCAGCAGATGTCGGATGGGCTCTCAGAGGCAGGATGCAGATGCTGCTGTGACAAAGCATGGAATTAACCATTCTCCAGCTCTAAAGAAGGCACATATTGGGGTTGCCATGAGGTACACAGGTTCTGATGCAGTCAAAAATGTAAGTACACAGTCTTACTAAACGACAATGACATATTTGCATCTTTAGTCACAGGGTGGAGGAAAGCTGCCTAATAATTGACAACCTAAAGAAGATTATTGCTTACACTCTGATCTAGAATATTTGCCCCTTTTTTACCTACATTATTGTTGGGCTCATTCTATCCAACATCTTGTTCATCAATTTGGGCACAGATGTAATTCCTCATTGCTTTATTTTAAAACTGAAAATGACCTCATAAACCATCAGCTTCACCATGAGAAGATGGACAGATTGGTGAACAAGCAACTTGTCATGTACTTCTGCCTGCATACTGGCCTCAAGCCCTGGGAGCTTTTGTTGTTTATGCCACCTAGTGTGCACAGAGTGGATTTAGACCTAGAACTCTCATTAACCTTTTGGTAAAATGGAAAAAGGACAAGATAAATGACTAGGAAGACAGCTATGAACAAGAATGGACAAAGTAGTAGAAGAAATTCCTAGAATGAACTGGCTACACATTCACTCTCATTGATATTATGAACCAGTAAATATCATATCTGATCACCAGAAAGACCAGGATCAATTTCATCTTCCCAGAAGATCCTTTCTGAAATAAAGCCATCTGTGTAGGGACTGCATCACAGCTCCTCATAACGTTAACTCTATTCTATGGCTTTGAAAGTGTCACAAACCTGAATTCTACCATGTTCCTGCCTCAGGATTGGTTTGTGGATATGCCACATGCCATTTTTCTTTGGGTGTATAAAGATGTATAAAAATTTTTCATCAGACTTTACCTGGAAGCTGTCAACATATCACTAGGACCATCTTTTTTCCCAAGTCTCCCAACTTCACATTGGTGATGATCTTCAGATCTCTTGAGCAAAAATGACATCAAAATTTATAGAAGAGAAAGACAAAAACCATGTGAAAGGCATTCAATTGATGTTTTTTATACTTTACAGCTGAGATTTAAGTGGTTATATATGACTTTTATGTCTATCTCCATCTCCTGCTTTTAAATATGTTAATTTTAAGGTGATGATGTAGGGAAGAAAAAAGATATTTGCATTTACATAGGTTTCCATGGCATTAAATAGTCTTGTATAACCCAGATATCTGCTGGGTCTCCCTGCTCTGAAGCTCTAGGTAGCATTCTTCAAACCTCTGTTCTATATGCTATCAAAAAGTCGATTTCCATGTATTCCGGAAAAATTGGTCACTTTACTCAAAAATTCATCTCAACATTTGCAGGAAATAGAGGTGGGAGCAGGATTCCATCTTAAGAACATGAACATCCACCACTTTGACTTTCAGACATTGCCATGACATGCTTTCCCTGGCCATATCACCCCTCACACCAACCTTTTGCTATTTTACTAGTCCATTTTTGCAATACTTCCTCCCATCTCACTTCTGTTCTTCCCTCCTGGATTGTCCTTCACCCTACCACTGGACCATCAGTTTGGCTTCTTTCAAATCCTGCTCCAAAACTGAGCTCCAAGTCCACTTTGCATATCCTACCTCAAGGTGCTCAACTGAAGAAAGGAGTCTTTCATTTACCAGGAAACCATTTGGGTTTGAAATAATATCTATTTCTTGTAAAATATTTGCAAAGCATTTTCCAGACGAACATCATGTCAATCATGTTTCATGCTTTTAACTTAGATTTATTCATGTGTGGAAACACACATCTATGTTGACAGGTCCAGAGAGACCTCGTTTTAAAGTAAAAGACATTTTACAAAACAAAAATACTAAGCTAGAAAGTATTAAGTGACATAATATTCAGGGATCAAAATATCTGCAAGTGACTTCTGATATTTTTTTCTCAGCTCCTGCATTCTTGCCATAGTCTCTGGCTTCTACCACTCAAACTTAGGCATAATATTCAGCCCCTTCTCTAGCACACTTGCCCCTAAGTTTATTCCCAGCCATTTGGTAATTTTAATACTAGTAACTTAAATTAAACCTTTCAGGAGTCAAGATCACCCCCAAAGTTTCTCCCATCTCCTGGCTGCCCTCTCACCTCATTCTCTTTTTTTTTCTCTCCTCATTCTCCTTTCAGGAACAACACAGATGCCTTTCTTTGTCCAACACATAACCATTCCAAAGGCATATATGTTACTTAAACATATCTCTGGGTGTCACTCTCCACCCACAGTGACTTGAAGTGTTTCTTTCAAGTAAATACAAGCCTCTCCCAAAAACTAAGTTCTGGAGAGGAAGGAAAGGGGGTCTCCATCTGTGCTCAGAATGCAGTGGGTCTTGTCCAGTACATGACAGAAGAGACAGTCTGTTTGGTAAAGATTAAAATGAGTTCTGGCAGTTGTCCATAGACTCACCAATGTTTGGGTTATGTTTCAACCTTGATTGAGTACCAGGATTTCACAGAGTGCCAACTCCCAGGTGCTTTGAGGAAGACTGGGTACATTATGCTTCCCTGTTTTTGTTTTTGGGTCTCTTCCCCATGTGTCTGGGGGTTTTCTCCCATTAAAACCAGGACTTTTCCTCCCTCTGGGCCTCAGCACAGAACCCAACCCAAAGCTTAACTCCTGGGAGATGCCAAATCCACTTTAGGTCTAAAGTGTAGAAATAATTTATTCAAAAACATAGTCATAACTCTATGGAGAATGTTCGTAGGGTGTATCATTTCACTCCAGATTCCCTGATAGGAAGAGTTTCTTTTGTTCAATCATGACTTTGCAAGGACAGGTTGTTTTCTCTAGATGTCTCTGCATAGAAATGAAAGGCAGGTCCATAGCATGAGGTGGATCTGGGGCTGTCCCTGTTCTGGGGATGTACTATATTGTGGGAGTCTTTGCTTGCTCACTCTGAGTCACCTCGCCCTCTTTTTTCTATGTGCTTTTTACATACAGAGTCCACATCTCAAATCAGGCTTTCATATGCAGTCCCCCAGCAGTCATGGCATTCTTGCAAAGACAGCCTGGATAAAAGATTCCAGAAAGACATCATCATTGGCCTCAAATAGCTGAGGTCCTGTCACATAGAAGAGGCAGTAGATTTTTTCAGTTCTATGGCAGAGGAGAGGAATGGGGACAATAGACAGAAGCTCTAAAAAGGCAAAAATATCCTCATTTTGTAAAAGAGGGTTTTAGATCAACACTATAATTGAACTATTTCAAACATCTGAAGTTAGGTACTCCCCCAGATTCCCAACCCCAAAATGTATTATAGCAGTGATTTGCATGGGGTGTTAGAATGTCCTCTAGAAAGAACTTGAACCATGGCTGAACTTGGGCTTTAGACATAGAAAAAGGCATGGTGAATTTAGGACGTGCAGATAGAATGCGACAAGAGAAGTTAAATTTCAAAGGGAAAAGTAAAGGAGAATCTGCAATGGAGGCAGAAAAATATTGAAGTGATGGACATAGCCCCAGGGTCTGGGAATCTCAGGGGTGAGAGTGGAGGTTCTGGGACTGTAGCAAGATGGTGGCCCTGCTCTAACTACTCCATTCCCAGGCACCCTGGTAGCATGTGCATAGAGAGGAAAGAGCCATGATATCTAAGGACCCAAGCAATTCTTCAGAGAGAACCATAAAAAAGTAGCCCACCAAGAAAAGGAAACCATCTAGTTCTCTCTTGGCAGAAAAAATTACTGTCAAGTAGCTTGGAGCAGCAGGAAGCACATCAGTGGTCTGGGGTAGAAAGGCCTTGGCACAGGCTACAGGCCAAGTGCAGCTTCTGAGGCTGAGCCTGGGACAGAGCTGTAGGAACATCAGAATTACTGGCCCAGAGAGAGCAGCAGCCAGGTGCCAGAAGTGGCTGGACTGATTCAGGTGCCCATGTGAGGTGGCCCTTGCGGTGGCCACATCTTTTTTTTCTAAAGTCAGATTTGCTTACAGTAAAAATCTACCCTTTTTGTGTATATAATTTAGTAAATTGAAGCACATATAGTTTGTAAAATCATTACCACAATTAAGATACAGAACATTTCCACCACCACCCCCCAAAAAAAAAAAACTTCCCCTCATGCTCCCTCGTGGTCCATACCTCTCTTCATCTTCATCACAGCACCCAACAATCTGTTTTGTTACTGTGTGTGTGTGTGTGTGTGTGTGTGTGTGTGTGTGTGTGTTCTATTTGTTGCCTCTTTCAAAATGTCATATAATTGAAATCATATGTAGCCTTTTGAGGCTGGTTTCCCCTCAGGTAAGGCATTTGAGGTTTAACCATGATGTTGCACGTATCGGTCATATTTTTTTCCTGCTATACTGGTAGTATTGCAGCAGTGGGGACACCACAGTTTGTCCACCTACCAGCTGATGGACTTCTGTGGATGTTTGGGTTTTTCCAGTTTTTTATGATTACAAATTTAAGCCTTTGCATGCAGCTTCAGTGTGGACATTTGTAGTTGGTAGCTAAATATCTAGAAGGGGACCACTGGACAGTACAATAAACATATATTCAACTTTATAAAAAACAACCAAAATATTTTCCAAAGTGGCCAGATCCTTTTGGCATTCCCACTGTGCCTGACTCTTATGGTGACCTCGTTTGCAGTCACAGGATCTCAGGCTGAGAATATTGACATTCTACTTCTATTGACCCAACATCCAGAAGGTCAAAAATGTTCAAAAGCAGAATTTGCAGCCTCTGGAAATGTGAGTTTCCTGTCCCTGCGGGTATCCGGGCTGGGTAACTGCTTGTCAGGGATGTGGTAGAACGCTAGACAGTATCACCATCCAGATCTCTCCCAACTCTGATCCTATGATGCTATGAAATGAAAGTCACCCTGGCCAGTGTTCTGAGACACCTGCCACCCACATTTTTACCACTTGGCTCACTAGACAAACATTCATCTTGATGTTTGACATCTTTATCAGTCTGACTGATGTGTTTCCCTGAGTCAGTATTTTTCATGCAATCAATTGGATCTCTTGGCAGTTTTTGCAAAAAAGTAATAAATTAATGGACCACCCACATACTGTTTCAGGTTCATTTGCTGACCTGTTTGGGACTGTAGATATTTCACTCAACCTCTTCATGCTTTAGCTTTCCCACTAATCCTGCAGAGCACACTAAGAATAGGAATGGCTAAGCAGTGATGTTGGTATTTATAACTAGAAAGATTGCTTTTACTTTGTTCACTTTGCTATGAACTCTGGAGTCTTATAGACCTGAATTTGGATCCTGAATCTATTAACAACTGTGTGGTCCTGAACAAGTAACTTAACCTCTCTGAATCCTGATAAAATGTACATTCTCTGCAGAGGATTAGTTAATGTAGGCAATGCACCTTCCATAGTTCCTGGTAGAGTCCACGCTCTGGGGAGCATTAGCTTTGTTTCAACTGTCCTTGAATATACCCTATCACCACTACTTAAGAGAACTGTGGTCATCCCAGGCTAGGACAATGGGAAGTGTGGAGCTGGGAAACAGCACCAGACACAGAGCAGAATGCAGAAGAGGGCATGAGAAAAGTGGCCACAGGAGCATATCATGGAGCTAAATGGGAGTTGGATGGGGGCCATGGTGACCCCAGAGATGTGACCTATCAGCAAGCATTGAGAACTTTGTGGTGAAGCTGGCCCCAAATTCTGGGTTTGGAACCATTGCCCATATCTGTCTCTGAGCTCCTGACCCAGGACATCTTTCTGGTTAAGAATTCACATTTCTATGTATTCCAAGGCTCATTGACTCCTCCAAGCCATACTGGGTCTGTGAAGAAGATATCTCCCAAATTCTTTGGGGGACATCAGGACCACTGATATTGGGTAAAATGGCGACCGAGCAGTTCTGCAATGCTTTTTTTTTCTTACAACCAAAATAGTGAGTGGATCTAACTAGGTCTTGTCAATCAGGCTTTGCCAGAGAAATAAGAAACTTTTAATACCTGTGAATTTTGTTTTTATCAAGATTTCCCTAGACCAGGCCTTTGTCATTCTAAGAATGTGGAATGCCAAAGTGAATATGCCCCTCAACTTCCATGAATATTTCTCTAAATCAACGCAGTTTCTTCCTCATCTCCCATCTCCATCCCTGGTTTCTCCCCTCATTCCCTCTCCTGGCCATATAGTAGACCAGGATAGTGGGTTCCAGCCAACAACTGTGTAGTGAAGGAGCCAAGAGATGGACGACCTGGTCTTGACCTATCCTGGATCTTGGGAAGGATGGGAGAGTGAGAGACCGCCCAGAACACCAGGGAGGAGAGAACACTTGATTGATTTAGAGGGAGAACATACCACCTGGATCCCAACATTTCTGATTCATGCAAATTTGTGCAAGTGACAACTTCTCCTAGACTGTGCTCAGACTCTTCATTATAACATGAGAGTAATATGACTTCCTTCACAAGATTATTTTGGGCGTTAAAGGTTATACACATAACGCATTTGGCACACTGTAGGCACTTAATAAACCATAGCTACCATAGCTACTTTTATCATCATTATCTTTCTTTTTGCTATAAGGGTTAAAGAAGACAATCCAGTTGAAATTCTAGCACAGATCCTACCAGGTACTCAGATGTATGACTGAAAAGGAGGTTTAGAGCAAAGACTTTCCTGTCTCTATTACTTATGGCCTGAATAAGGACATACGCAGGTTCTTTGCTTTTCATCAACTATGTCTTTTGGCAATAACCTCAGAGTGATGGATGAGCAGGAACTTAAATCGTTTGAATGTCACTTTTCAGCTACTTAGCTTTAGAAACATTTTATTAAGGGGGAAGTTAATGCAAGTGGCTGATTTCTCATACTCATTATTAATTTTTGGCTATAGACATCATTTCTCTAGGTCCTCCAAATGTTCCCTCATCCTCCCACACCTAGCACAAATCATGGAAAATCAGGAGTTGGCCTTAGACACCGTGTTTTGCCTCTACTTGAAGATCACAGGCAATACCTGTTTGTGGGACAAACAGAGGAGTCTGGTTTCCAAGGCTGTCAACCTGGAAGCCAATCCACTTGCTAAAACAATTGGGAACAGCATCTCAACAACTTGCAGCTAAGTATGAAGGTCTCAGCCCCCAGAGTAGCTCTCACATTACAAAACCTGGCAGAAACCATTTGCATGGGGGGAGGGGAGAGAGAGACAAGGCCCAGGTCACTTTGTTCCTGATATAGGAATCTGAATGGCATACAGAATTGTGTCCAGGTCCCAGACTCAGATACCACCCCAGACAGAGAGCCACCCAGCAGAATGAGCTGCTTCTCCCAAATCAGCCATCTTCCTCCATCCCATTTCTGACCCTCCATCCCATTTCTGTTTCCAATCGCCACATTAGAAATCAAACCTAGTTCTTTGACAAGTCATCAGGAGTTGATCCAGGTAGAATAGAATGATTTGAGGGCAAAAATGGAAGATAAAGTCAATATGGTAGGAAGAGTTTAGACAGATCTCAGGGAATGCCATCTCTCTCTGATCCATAGTTCTAGGATCAGTATCACCAGGATCCAGGTGTTCTGAGAACCCCTGATAGTTTCAAAATGGATTAGAGGTGACAGAAGATAGTAGAGTGCAGGGGGGGAATACTCAAAATAAGGCTGAAATATGGGAGCCACATAAATGAACACATTATCAGACCATTGAGGATGTCTTTCAAACCAAACCACAAAAAATCAATAAGAAGCAGAACTGAAAGAAGAGTGTTGATCCTCTGAAATCATACATGCGTGATGCTCCATGTCCTCATTCCCAGGAAGATGATCCAGCGCATTCCCTTTGGAGTTTATGCAGTCTAAGTTGGGATTCTATTGCTTGCAAC